>NC_084994.1:14917697-14957849 GCF_963854185.1 Sardina pilchardus | reverse complement strand
CAAATAATACAAATATATTGCAATGTTAAGAAATTCCTGTTTTTTTCATTCAGATAAAACAATAGAATAGAATAGAATATATACTTTTTTGATCCGGTGAGGGAAATTTGTTTTCTCTGCATTTAACCCAATTTAACCGAATTAGTGAACACAGCAAACACACAGTGAGGTGAATCACACACTAACCCAGACCAGTGAGCTGCCTGCCCAACCAGCGGCGCTCGGGGAGCAGTGAGGGGTTAGGTGCCTTGCTCAAGGGCGCTTCAGTCGTGGTGGACTGGTCGGGGATCGAACCGGCAACCCTCCGGTTACAAGCCCGAAGCCCTAACCAGTATACCATGGCTGCCCCCTATGTGATATGTAAATCAACATTTATATATAGCTATTAGTCAGTTAGTGGGGAGATAATCGGAAATCGAATCGGACTGAAAAAAAAGAATTGTTAGATTAATCGATAAATCGAAAAAAAAGAGAAAAGAAATCGCTACATTAATTGTTTAAAAAATAATCGTTTATCCCAGCCCTAGTGTGTGTGTGTGTGTGTGTGTGTGTGTGTGAGCATGCCTGTGTGGAGTATCTGTGAATGAGTATCAGTTGATTGCAAGCGGTAAAAGTAACGTGACGCAGATTGCTGCTGATTGCCAGAGTGTCATATTCATATTGTACTCTCACAAGAGCTCTTGATTTCCAGTGGCACAATGTGGCACAATGCAATACAAATAATCTAACACCAACCTTAATGTCTGCAGTCTGCACTGGGGACTAGACAGTCCTTTAGAAAGAAGCTGAACTCCAGAATCTCCCAAGTTGTTGTTATTCAGGTCCAGCTCTGTCAGGGAGTTTGGTGACTGTAGAACTGAGGCCACAAGCTCACAGGACTTATCTGTGAGTTTACAACCAGCAAGTCTGTAAAACAGTGTGACAAAATACAAATTATATGTCATTAATAATAACAAGGGATCATGATTTTTGATTTTAATAAATACATATAATAGATGAATACTCTAAGGTAATGTTATATACTGCAATGGTACACTCTAAAAAGTGGTGTGTTAAAAATGACACAAATTGTGTAGAATTTTAACACATCGGCTGATTCACGCAGAGCGGTACAAAATAAGACCCTCGCCCAGTCATGCACATTATCAAACATAAATCACATCAGTCAATTTGTCTCCATCCATTGTGTTTGTAAATGAGTGTGTGCATGTGTGCTTGTTTATGTGTATACAGTATGTGTGCTTCTGTGTGTGTGGGTTAGCATGTGAGTGTGTATGAGGGGTAAGTGGGTGTGTGTTTATGTGTGTGTTTATCTAGCGTCATCATCATCATCTTTTATTTGACAGACTCAATGTCCACAGCACTACAACACCTAGGCCTCTTCAGTAGAATCCTAAACAACCTGTAGCTTCTGTAGACTGGCCTTTTTAAACTCTGCCCATAGGGCTGCAATGTACAGTGGAGTACAGTAGGCTTTAAAAGGTTGGATTTTTGCTTTGTCAGAGCACATATGGAATTTTCTTGTCAAAATATTAGCTTGGACATACAGCATGCAGCGCTGTCTATATACAGTATATCATCATCAGACATCTAAAGAATGATGGGGCGGCAACAATGGGTGCTCTATAGATCAGTGGGAATGAGCCGGAGGACCGAGGATTGAGGACCAAGGAGAGAGGGTTGAGAAGAGTCCATTGAGTGCTCTGGTCTTGCCCCTTGGTCCTAGTTTGACCTTGGGTCTCCCCACTGAATGGTTCTGTGTCATCCTTGTGGGGCCCTCCAAGTTTCATGCACCCTGCTCTTTCAGTGCCCCATGAATCCTGGACAGAATATTACTGATGTGGAAAAAAAAGAACTCTGTGGTACATCTAGTTGCGTAGAAGGATTTGGTCTCTGCATTTATCCTATCCGTGGATCTGTGATCAGTGAATTTGTGAACACACAGTGAGGTGAAGCACACACTGCCTTCATACAGCGGCGCTCGGGGAGCAGTGAGGGGTTAGGTGCCTTGCTTTTCCCTACTGGTCGGGGTTTGAACCGGCAACACTTTGGCTAACCAGTAGGCTATGGCTTCCCCAACTCCATGACTACAGGAAGAGGACAAGGCAGAAGCCCACTAGGACGTGTCTGTGGCAGTTTGCGGACAAGAAACGCTGCATCAAAGGATCTAAATGGTAGCAGCCAAAGAACATCGTTGATAACAGAAGAAGTGATGGTGTAAAATAAAAATGTGCCGGCACACGATTAAAATTACGCGTTATGCTTGGTCCTTAATCGAATCGCGATTAACACATTAATGCGTACCCCTAATTTTATGTCCCCGTTTAAAACTGTCTGTAGACTGTGGCACTGTCTCACAATCTCATACAATTCATCACTGAGTTTACAGCCAGCTAGTCTGTAAAGGAATAGACACGACAGTAGCAGATAACATGACTGGTACATGACACTTGCTGACACAGCAAAGATGCACATATTCCTGGCTCTACTTGTATTTCTATATATTAATGATACCTAATCCATTATCCTCTCTTGTGTGTAGGGGAATCTTCACACGTTCTCTCCAACTTCAACTTATCATGTGTTGAACCTGTTAACTCCACACATTGTGTCTTTTTCTGTGTGCACAAAACTGTCTCAGGAAAACAAAACAGTTGTGAAACTAGGAATGCAACTGAAGTTTTCTGTTTCTAGAGTACATACGTAAGGGCTCCAACTTTGCGGTGAGGATAGTTCAGTGTAGCAGATAACAGCTTCTGTGCTGATTCTCCAGGATGATTGTTGCTCACATCCAGCTCTTTCACACAGGAGGGGTTTAACATCAGAGCCAGAGCCAGGCAAGCATATCCTTCACTTGAGAAACCACACTTACAGAGCCTGAGAGAGAGAGAGAGAGAGAGAGAGAGAGAGGTTGTTGCTGCAACGTCTATACCGTTGTCTATACGTCTAAACGTTGTCTATTTAAAATCTGTACTGAAATGTCTCTTAACTTTCAAAAGGGCCCTACATTTTGGAAAAATGTGCATTAAGTGTGATATTGAGGGTATTAATAAACAGTTTATTTTTTTACCAATAATCACGCATGTGAATCTGCATGTGGCAGATTTTACACCATGAAGGACATAGAAGGACGTTTACTACTTTGTACACAATCAATGGCTGTGCTGATCGCATCAGTATTACACAATTTAGACATTTTCTTTAGAAATGAGTAAACAATTGCATTTGAAGCCTTAGTTTACAATAAAGTTCAACCTACTTACTTCCTGTACTCACAAGAGGATTTTGTAAGAGTTAAATGAACCAACATTAGTTTTCACCGCTGGTCACGCCCTTGAAAATGAACTGGAGAATCCAGAGCCGTTCTCTTTTGAAACTGGTTTGGTGTCAGCCAGGCTCACAAGTAGGTCACCACAGTACTGGGATGTAGGTAGACTGTTTGACTGTTATGTTGGCATGGTTCTCTTAAACTATCAGGAAATGCAAGGAGATGTCAATCACCAACCTTAATATCTGCAGCTTGCAGTGGGGACTAGACAGTCCTTTGGAAAGAAGCTGAACTCCAGAATCTCCCAAGCCCTTGTTACTCAGGTCCAGCTCTGTCAGGGTGTTTGGAGACTTCAGAACTGAGGCCACAAGCTCACATGACTTGTCTGTGAGTTTGTTGCCTGCATGTCTATAACACATTATGACAAAAGACAAATTATTTCTCATTAATGATAAAGAAGGGACACTGTTGATAAATGATCATCATAACTAAATGAATGGATATTGTAATGTAATGCCATATAGTCTAAAAATGCACTGAATTGATGTGTTCAAAAATTACTTGAACACAGCTAGCCAGGTTAATTAAAAATAATATGCTCTGCTTAAAATAACAGTTTTAGGTCCCTGTTTAAGGTGGGAGAAAGGAACAGTCTCAAAAGATGTATCACTAAGTTTACAGCCAGCTAGTAACAGTAGCAGATGACTGTTAAACAACACTTGCTGAAATAGGCTCTACTCCCTTTAGTACATTGATGTTTCCACTATTATTCCACTATCATTCCATAGATTATAATCTATTATCTTTAGAGTTATCCTCTCTTGTGTAGGTTAATCTTCACATAAACATGTCCTCTCCAACTTCAACTTATGATGTGTTCAACCTGTAAACTCTGCCTGTTGTTACTTTTTCTGTGTGGACAAGACTGTCTCAGGAAAACAAAACAGTTGTGAAACTAGGAATGCAACTGAAGTTTTCTGTTTCTAGAGTACATACTCAAGGTCTTCAACTTTGGAATGAAGATCCTCCAGTGTAGCTGATAACAGCTTCTGTGCTGATTCTCCAGGATGATTGTTGCTCACATCCAGCTCTTTCACACAGGAGGGGTTTAACATCAGAGTAAGAGCCAGACAAACATAACCTCCATCTGAGATACCACAATTACAGAGCCTGAGAGAGAGAGAGAAATACAGAGAGAACGAGAGAGACTGAGAGACAATTGAGTCCAGTAAACCTCCAAGATCCAGTATTGTATCAATTGGCAAACCGTTTGACTGTTATGTTGATGTGCCTTTCTTAAACTATCAGAAAATAGATAGTTTAAGACCATAAATTAATGTCAATCACCAACCGTAATGTCTGCAGTTTGCAGTGGGGACTAGACAGTCCTTTAGAAAGAAGCTGGAGTCCAGAATCTCCCAGGTCATTGTTACTCAGGTCCAGCTCTATCAGGGAATTTGGAGACTGTAGAACTGAGGCTACAAGTTCACAGGACTTATCTGTGAGTTTGCAGTCAGCAAGTCTGTAAGACAATGTAACAAAAGACACATTATTACTCACTACTGATACAGGGGTAATGTAGCAAATTACATAAACATTGCAAAAGTAGTTTACTACAGCAGAGCCTACGCTTTAATTGACAAAAAATGCAAATAAATGTGATCTAACTTCATGCCAAGGCAGTGTTATGTCAAAGACCTGACAAGCATCACTCAGTCAAAGGACATACTGTACTTGCGCTCTATTTACTCTGTTTACAGGTAAAACATATTTTCATTTCAAAAACAATAACCCTTGAGTATTACTCTCACAATTAGAAATCAAGGGAAAAGATTTCACTTAATAAAGGGCAGCTACTGAGAGTTTGACGCCAAAGACAGAGATTGAAAGTCCAGCATCAGTTCAGGCAGGCCAAGCACTCAAGCCGCTGCTAACCGCTATGGCTCAACAGGTTGTATCAGCTGATCTGCGCATCCAAGCAGGGCGCCTTATTTAAAGCTGCTATAGTTGTTCCTAACTGCTTGCTGCTTGCATTTGTATGAAAACCACCTTGTGTATAACATGGCATAGGCATTTTATGTCATAGTTGACGTGGCTCTCAGAAACTATCAGGAAATAAATTGTCATAAATAAATGTCAATCACCAACCTTAATGTCTGCAACTTGCAGTGGGGACTAGACAGTCCTTTAGAAAGAAGCTGAACTCCAGAATCTCCCAGGTCATTGTCACTCAGGTCCAGCTCTATCAGGGAGTTTGGTGACTGCAGAACAGTAGTCACAATCTCACAGGACTTATCTGTGAGTTTGCAACCAGCAAGTCTGTAAAACAGTGTGACAAAAGACAATTTATCTCTCATTAATGATAAAGAAGGCATAATGTTTACAAATGATCCTCATAAGGAAGTGTAATGGATGAATACTCTAATGTAATATCATATACTGCAATGGTACTCTAAAAAGTGGTGTGTTAAAAATTGAGGTTATAACAGCTAGCCAGGTTAATTAAAAACATATGCTCTGCTTAAAATGAATGTTTTAAGTCCCTGTTAAGAACTGTCGGTAGAGTGTGAAACTGTCTCAAAATATCACAGGAGTTTACAGCCAGCTTTTTAAAGGAACAAACACAACAGTGGCAGAAAACATGACTGCTAAACAACACTTGCTGAAACACCAAAGGTGCACATACTCCTGGCACTACTTCCTTTAGTGTATTGAGGTTCTCACTGTTATTCCTGATGTAAAACAAATTAATTATACATCATCTATTATCGTATAAGTAATTCTCTCTTGTGTAAGTTGGATCTTCACATAAACATCAATGTATCATGTGTTCAAACTGTAAACTCTGCATTTTGTTACTTTTTCTGAGTGGAAAACTCCACTTGTGTGGAGTTTTCAAAACACTTGTGAAACTAGAAATGCAACTCAAGTATTCTGTTTCTAGAGTACATACTGAAGGGCTTCAACTTTGGAGTGAGGATCCTCCAGTGTAGCAGATAACAGCTTCTGTGCCGATCCTCCAGGATGATTGTTGCTCACATCCAGCTCTTTCACACAGGAGGGGTTTAACATCAGGGCCAGAGCCAGCCAAACATAACCTCCACCTGAGATACTACATTTGCAGAGCCTGAGTGAGAGATATGAGATATTAACATGACGAACTGTAAACATCCTGATAAGTGAGTCCAATAAACCTTCTGTGTTCACTATCAAAATTAAATAAATTCTTATGAAATTATATTGTATGAGTTTCATTTATCAACATCGGTTCACACGGCTGGTTATAAAATAGGTCTAATCAGGAAAAGCACAACTATAAATAACACTCAAACACCAACCTTAACATCTGCAGTTTGCAGTGGGGACTAGATAGTCCTTTAGACAGAAGCTGAACTCCAGAATCTGTCAGCTCATTATCCTTCAGGTCCAGCTCTATCAGGGAGTTTGGTGACTGCAGAACTGAGGCCACATGCTCGCAGGACTTTTCTGTGAGTTTACAGCCAGCGAGTCTGTGAGGTAATTTATCAAAATACAAGTTGCTCATTAAAGGAACACGCCACCGTTTTTTCATATTAAACTATGTTAGTCCCTTAACTAAGACGAGTTGATGCAGACCTCTCACACTTCAATGCGTGCACTCAATGGCTCTGGTGTGCGGTGCTACTTGAAAATAATCATGCATGTGGCTTTACACCATGATGGACAGAGCAGGACGGATACTGCTTTGTACACAATCAATGGCTGTGCTGATGGCATCAGTATTACACAATGTAGATGTGTATTTTCTTTGAAAATTAGTAAACAATTGCATTTGAAGCCTTTGATTACAATGAAGTTTTACTTACTTACTTGCTGTACTCACAAGAGGATTTTGTAAGAGTTTAATGAACCAACATTAGTTTTCAGCACAGGTCACACTCTTGAAAATGAACTGAGAGAATTCAGAGCCATTCTCTTTTAAAAATTGGTTTGGTGTCAGCCAGGCTACTCACAATTAGGTCACCACCATAATAACTGTTCTGTTGATGTGGCTCTTTTAAACTATGAGAAAATACATGGACATAAATAAATATCAATCACCAACCTTAATATCTGCAGCTTGCAGTGGGGACTAGACAATCCTTTAGAAAGAAGCTGAACTCCAGAATCTCCCAGGTCATTGTCACTCAGGTCCAGCTCTATCAGGGAGTTTGGAGACTGCAGAACTGAGGCCACAAGCTCACATGACTTATCTGTGAGTTTGCAGCCAGCGAGTCTGTAAGATAGTGTGACAAAAGACACATTATTACTCACTACTGATAAAGGGATAATGTAGCAAGTTACATAAACATTGCAGAAGTAGTTTACTACAGCAGAGCCTACGTTTCAATTGACAAAAACATGCAAATAAATGTGGACCAACTTCATGCCAAGGCAGTGTTATGTCAAAGACCTACTGTAACAAGTAACAAACTCGGTCAAAGGACATACTGTACTTGCGCTCTATTTACTCTGTTTACAGGTAAAACATATTTTCATTTAAAAAACAATAACCCTTGATTATTACTCTCACAATTAGAAATCAAAGGAAAAGGTTTCACTTAATAAAGGGCAGGTACTGAGAGTTTGACGCCAAAGACAGAGATTGAAAGTCCAGCATCAGTTCAGGCAGGCCAAGCACTCAAGACGCTGCTAACCGTTATGGGTCAACAGGTTGTATCAGTTGATCTGCGCATCCAAACAGGGTGCCTTATCTAAAGCTGCTATAGTTGTTCCGAACTGCTTGCTTCTTGCATTTATGAAAACCACCTTGTGTATAACATGGCATAGGCATTTTATCATAGTTGACGTGGCTCTCAGAAACTATCAGGAAATAAATGGTCATAAATGAATGTCAATCACCAACCTTAATATCTGCAGCTTGCAGTGGGGACTAGACAATCCTTTAGAAAGAAGCTGAACTCCAGAATCTCCCAGGTCATTGTTACTCAGGTCCAGCTCTATCAGGGAGTTTGGTGACTGCAGAACAGTAGTCACAATCTCACAGGACTTATATGTGAGTTTGCAACCAGCAAGTCTGTAAAACATTGTGACAAAAGACAATTTATCTCTCATTAATGATAAAGAAGGCATAATGTTTACAAATGATCCTCATAAGGAAGTGTAATGGATGAATACTCTAATGTAATATCATATACTGCAATGGTACTCTAAAAAGTGATGTGTTAAAAATTGAGGTTATAACAGCTAGCCAGGTTAATTAAAAACATATGCTGTGCTTAAATTAAATGTTTTAAGTCCCTGTTAAGAACTGTCGGTAGAGTGTGAAACTGTCTCAAAATATCACAGGAGCTTACAGCCAGCTTTTTAAAGGAACAAACACAACAGTGGCAGATAACACGACTGCTAAACAACACTTGCTGAAACACCAAAGGTGCACACACTCCTGACACTACTTCCTTTAGTGTATTGAGGTTCTCACTGTTATTCCAGATGTAAAACAAATTAATTATACATCATCTATTATCGTATAAGTAATTCTCTCTTGTGTAAGTTGGATCTTCATATAAACATGTCCTGTCCAACTTCATCATGTGTTCAAACTGTAAACTCTGCATTCTGTTACTTTTTCTGAGTGGAAAACTCCACTTGTGTGGAGTTTTCAAAACACTTGTGAAACTAGAAATGCAACTCAAGTATTCTGTTTCTAGAGTACATACTGAAGGGCTTCAACTTTGCGGTGAGGATTCTCCAGTTTAGCAGATAACAGCTTCTGTGCTGATCCTCCAGAATGATTGTTGCTCACATCCAGCTCTTTCACACAGGAGGGGTTTACCATCAGGGCCAGAGCCAGACAAACATATCCTTCACTTGAGAAAACACACTTACAGAGCCTGAGTGAGAGATATGAGATATTAACATGACAAACTGTAAACATCCTGATAATTGAGTCCAATAAACCTTCTGTGTTCACTATCAAAATTAAAACAATTCTTTCGAAATGATTTTGTATGAGTTTCATTTATCAACAACGGTTCACACCGCTGGTTATAAAATAGGTCTAATCAGGAAATGCACAACTATAAATAACATTCAGTAACACTTTGTAATAACTACACACAATTCATCATCTATTAAGCATTTGTTAACTATTAGTTAATGGTTTGTTCATCATTAGTAATTAATTGTTCATGCATAATTTATCATCACTTAAGCATTTGTTCACAAAGTTATGATTGGTCTGTTCATAGTGAATAAGCCTATTTCTAAAATATGTATAAATTGTTGCTAGTACTTAATATAACATGCAATAACATTTTGTTAAAGGAGAATTCCGGTGTGATATTGACTTAAAGTGTGTTGAAATATGATACCGAGTGTGAGCGATTGTCTCAGAGCTGATCTCGACCTGTCAGCTGTTCTCCGAAACCCGGCGGTAGCTCAGCCAGGTTTTTAACGTTTGTGCCTCGGGCATCGAACTGCTGTGCAAATAAATCACTGTTTTACACCATTAATGAGGCTCAAAGTAGCTCCACACTTTATTGGTAGACTTCTGAGGGCCCTGACATTTAAAACGAGACATCGAGAACTTTGAAAAAGCGCTGGTTGTTTACTTACATGACTGTTTATTCAGGCAGTCACTGCTACCGCTAAACTTTAGAAAGTGACTGCCTGAATAAACAGTCATGTAAGTAAACAACCAGTGCTTTTTCAAAGTTCTCGATGTCTCGTTTTAAATGTCAGGGCCCTCAGAAGTCTACCAATAAAGTGTGGAGCTACTTTGAGCCTCATTAATGGTGTAAAACAGTGATTTATTTGCACGGCAGTTCGATGCCCGAGGCACAAACGTTAAAAACCTGGCTGAGCTACCGCCGGGTTTCGGAGAACAGCTGACAGGTCGAGATCAGCTCTGAGACAATCGCTCACACTCGGTATCATATTTCAACACACTTTAAGTCAATATCACACCGGAATTCTCCTTTAATGAAATACTATTCATTATTTAACAGTTGTTACATATGCACTAATGATTAGTAAGGATGTGAATACATGTTTTATAAACCACTTCCTAATACTATAATTCATGATTAACTCAGGAGTTACAAGTGGTTAGTTAATGATTTTTGTGAGCTCATCTAAAGTGAGGACTTTTTATGCCTTGCTACACATTTGCAAATAAGTTGTAAATACTACATTCACATTCATTCATTAAAGGTATACTATGCAACGTTTTTCAGTTAATCAATTCGTTCCATACTGTTATATATGATTAAATGGGTCATTACCGGTCGAACTGTGTTTTTTTTGGCCGCTCTAGTGGTCTGTAGCGGTAAAACCACACTTGCAACTTCAGGAGACACCGGGCACGCACCCATGCTCTACTCCAGGAAGTGTCATGTAAAGTCTCATGAAAAGGCACGGCAGACTGACCGATTGAGGAGTTTTGTCAAATATACACGCTAAAGCTGTAGGGGAAGCTCTGCAGAGAAATATGCAAGCATAAAACGAGCGAAAATGAAAAGTGAAAGCGAAACCGGCGACGAAATCGCCAATCCTGCATAGTATACCTTTAAGCTGACAATTGTGACGTTCCACGGCAAAACCAGTCGCTTGTCGCAACAGGCGTTTCTGAGAAAAATGGCCATTTATGTCACTTGTGCTCAGTTAAAAACACATAAAACTATGCAAGAGTGTCTTCTACTACACACTGTTAAGCATATTATTAAATGCTGTGTTCTTAATTTTGAAGCATAATTCCTAAATTAACTCTCATCTGTAAATCATGCCTATACACAATTATAAATGTTTGTTCATAGCAAACACGCGCATCTGTTTTATATACAGTACAGGCCAAAAGTTTGGACACACCTTCTCTTTCGGACACCCCTTCTTTATTTTCATACTATATGACTATGAAAATTGTAGATTCATACCGAAGGCATTAGAATTATGAATTAACACATGTGGAATTATATACTTAACAAAAAAGTGTGAAACAACTGAAAATATGTCTTATATTTTAGGTTCTTCAAAGTAGCCACCTTTTGCTTTTAATACTGCTTCGCACACTCTTGGCATTCTCTTGATGAGCTTCAAGAGTCACCTGAAATGGTCTTCCAACAGTCTTGAAGGAGTTCCCAGAGATGCTTAGCACTTGTTGGCCCTTTTGCCTTCACTCTGCAGTCCACACAGTGGTTGGAACCAAAGGTCTCCGATTTTGACTCATCAGACCAAAGCACAGATTTCCACTGGTCTAATGTCCATTCCTTGCGTTCTTTAGCCCAAACAAGTCTCTTCTGCTTGTTGCCTGTCCTTAGCAGTGGTTTCCTTGCAGCTATTCTACCATGAAGGCCTAATTCAGGCAGTCTCGTCTTAACAGTTGTTCTAGAGATGTGTCTGCTGCTAGAACTGTGTGGCATTGACCTGGTCTCTAATCTGAGCTGCTGTTAACGCGCGATTTCTGAGGCTGGTGACTCGGATGAACTTATCCTCCGCAGCAGAGGTGACTCTTGGTCTTCCTTTCCTGGGACGGCCAGTTTCTTTGTAGCGCTTGATGGTTTTTGCGACTGCACTTGGGGACACTTTCAAAGTTTTCCCAATTTTTTGGACTGACTGGCCTTCATTTCTTAAAGTAATGATGGCTACTCGTTTTTCTTTACTTAGCTGCTTTTTTTCTTGCCATAATACAAATTCTAACAGTCTATTCAGTAGGACTATCAGCTGTGTATCACCCCTGACTTCTGCACAACACAACTGATTCCCAACCCCATTTATAAGGCAATAAATCACACTTATTAAACCTGACAGGGCACACATGTGAAGTGAAAACCATTTCAGGTGACTACCTCTTGAAGCTCATCCAGAGAATGCAGAGTGTGTGCAAAGCAGTAATCAGAGCAAATGTGGCTACTTTGAAGAAACTAAAATATAAGGCATATTTTCAGTTGTTTTACACTTTTTTGTTTTCCACATGTGTTAATTCATAGTTTGATGCCTTCAGTGTGAGTCTACAATGTCAATAGCCATGAAAATAAAGGAAACTCATTGAATGAGAAGGTGTGTCCAAACTTTTGGCCTGTACTGTATATGAATTTATAGCTGCAGTAGCCAAGGGCAGGTGTAGTGTAGTGGATAAGGCATTGGACTAGCATGCTGTAAGCCCAAGAATTGGGGGTTCAATCCCCGGGTGCCACCATTGTGGCCTTGCTCTTTAATTTCATTGATAGTGTAAGTCTCTTTGGATGAAAGTGTCTTAATAAATGCAACTGTAACCTTTATAACTCATTTGTAAATATGTAGCAAGGCATATACAGTCCTCACTTTAGATGAGCTCACAAAAATCATTAACTAACCACTTGTAACTCCTGAGTTAATCATGAATTACAGTATGAGAATTAACATAGGAGTAATACTTTAGAAATGATGATCAAAACATTTACTAATAGTTTGTAACTGGTTCATAATAGGGAGATGATTTCATTTATAAATGGTTGTTTCATTATTTATAAGGCATAAGCCATGTATTTACAAACATTTGTTTTATATACTATGAACAAACCATTCATAACTTTGTGAACAAATGCTTTACTGATGATGAATTATGCATGAACAATAAATTACTAATGATGAACAAACCATTAACTAATAATTGGCAAATGCTTAATAGATGATGAATTGTGTGTAGTTATTATAAAGTGTTACCTAACATTCAAACACCAACCTTAACATCTGCAGTTTGCAATGGGGACTAGATAGTCCTTTAGACAGAAGCTGAACTCCAGAATCTGTCAGCTCATTATCCTTCAGGTCCAGCTCTATCAGGGAGTTTGGTGACTGCAGAACTGAGGCCACATGCTCGCAGGACTTTTCTGTGAATTTGCAGCCAGCGAGTCTGTGAGGTAATTTGACAAAATACAAGTTCTTACTCATTAAAGGAACACTCCACCGTTGTTTTCATATCAAACTATAGTAAGTAAGTAAGTAAGGTTTATTTATAGAGGACATTTAACCACAGCTCACACTGTCCAAAGTGCTGTACAAAGTGCATAACCTAACAAGCAAATAAATACATATACAGAACAGTGATTCAGGCTAAGATGACATCAACAGACAATACTTAATTACAGACATAACAGGGTAGACAAATTAACGCACAGGGAAGGCCAATGTAAAAAGGTGTGTTTTAAGCCTAGATTTGAAGAGGGTTATTGAGGGGGCATTTCTGATGTCAGGTGGCAGTTGGTTCCACAGCTGTGGGCCAGCAACAGAAAAGGCTCTGTCACCTTTCTGCTTTAGCCGGGACCGTGGGACGTGGAGGAGGCCTTGGCTGGAGGATCTGAGGGACCTGGGGGCTACATGGGGATGGATGATGTCAGCTATGTAGCTGGGTGCCAGGCCATGAAGAGCCTTAAACACCAAAAGTAGGGTTTTGAAATGTATCATTGACTGGACTGGAAGCCAGTGCAAGGAGGCTAGGACAGGTGTAATATGCTCATGCTTTTTTGTATTGGTGAGCAACCTAGCTGCTGCATTTTGGACCATCTGAAGTCGTGCCACCAGTGTCAGAGGAAGTCCAAGGTAGAGGGAATTGCAATAGTCTAGACGGGAGGTTATGAAGGCATGGATGACTTTTTCCAGATCATTATATGAAAGAACAGACTTGAGTTTGGAGATTATTCTTAATTGATAAAAACTGGTCTTTACAACAGATGAAATTTGCTTGTCCAGGTTAAAGTGGGAGTCTAAAATGACACCCAGGTTAAGTGCATGAGGTTTCAGATAGGGGGTAAGGGGGCCAAGGTTGACAGGGATGGATTTTTTGGGTCTTGAAGGCCCAAAGACAATGACTTCAGTTTTGTTGGCATTTAACTGAAGGAAGTTGTTAGCCATCCAGGTTTTTATTTCTTCCAAGCAGTCTAAAAGAGGCTGCATGGAGCTGCCAGCCTTAAGTGGGATGAACAGTTGGGAGTCGTCTGCATAGAAATGGAATGAAATATTGAATTTCCTGATGATGTTACCTAGGGGGAGCATGTACAGGCAGAAAAGTATTGGACCCAAAATGGATCCCTGGGGAACACCGTAGGACACAGGGGCAGATGATGATGTGCACTGGCCTATGGATACAGAGAAGGTTCTCTGGTGGAGGTAGGAGTGAAACCAGTTTACAAACTATGTTAGTCCCTTAACTAAGACAAGCTGATACAGACCTCTCACGCTTCAATGCGTGCACTCAATGGCTCTGGCATGCGGTGCTACTTGATAATAATCATGCATGTGGCTTTACACCATGAAGGACAGAGCAGGACGGATACTGCTTTGTACACAATCAATGGCTGTGCTGATGGCATCAGTATTACACAATGTAGATGTGTATTTTCTTTGAAAATTAGTAAACAATTGCATTTGAAGCCTTTGATTACAATAAAGTTTTACTTACTTACTTGCTGTACTCACAAGAGGATTTTGTAAGAGTTTAATGAACCAACATTAGTTTTCAGCACAGGTCACACTCTTGAAAATGAACTGAGAGAATTCAGAGCCATTCTCTTTTAAAAATGGGTTTGGTGTCAGCCAGGCTACTCACAATTAGGTCACCACCATAATAACTGTTCTGTTGGTGTGGCTCTTTTAAACTATGAGAAAATACATGGACATAAATAAATATCAATCACCAACCTTAATATCTGCAGCTTGCAGTGGGGACTAGACAATCCTTTAGAAAGAAGCTGAACTCCAGAATCTCCCAGGTCATTGTCACTCAGGTCCAGCTCTATCAGGGAGTTTGGAGACTGCAGAACTGAGGCCACAAGCTCACATGACTTATCTGTGAGTTTGCAGCCAGCGAGTCTGTAAGATAGTGTGACAAAAGACACATTATTACTCACTACTGATAAAGGGATAATGTAGCAAGTTACATAAACATTGCAGAAGTAGTTTACTACAGCAGAGCCTACGTTTCAATTGACAAAAACATGCAAATAAATGTGGACCAACTTCATGCCAAGGCAGTGTTATGTCAAAGACCTACTGTAACAAGTAACAAACTCGGTCAAAGGACATACTGTACTTGCGCTCTATTTACTCTGTTTACAGGTAAAACATATTTTCATTTAAAAAACAATAACCCTTGATTATTACTCTCACAATTAGAAATCAAAGGAAAAGGTTTCACTTAATAAAGGGCAGGTACTGAGAGTTTGACGCCAAAGACAGAGATTGAAAGTCCAGCATCAGTTCAGGCAGGCCAAGCACTCAAGACGCTGCTAACCGTTATGGGTCAACAGGTTGTATCAGTTGATCTGCGCATCCAAACAGGGTGCCTTATCTAAAGCTGCTATAGTTGTTCCGAACTGCTTGCTTCTTGCATTTATGAAAACCACCTTGTGTATAACATGGCATAGGCATTTTATCATAGTTGACGTGGCTCTCAGAAACTATCAGGAAATAAATGGTCATAAATGAATGTCAATCACCAACCTTAATATCTGCAGCTTGCAGTGGGGACTAGACAATCCTTTAGAAAGAAGCTGAACTCCAGAATCTCCCAGGTCATTGTTACTCAGGTCCAGCTCTATCAGGGAGTTTGGTGACTGCAGAACAGTAGTCACAATCTCACAGGACTTATATGTGAGTTTGCAACCAGCAAGTCTGTAAAACATTGTGACAAAAGACAATTTATCTCTCATTAATGATAAAGAAGGCATAATGTTTACAAATGATCCTCATACGGAAGTGTAATGGATGAATACTCTAATGTAATATCATTTACTGCAATGGTACTCTAAAAAGTGATGTGTTAAAAATTGAGGTTATAACAGCTAGCCAGGTTAATTAAAAACATATGCTGTGCTTAAATTAAATGTTTTAAGTCCCTGTTAAGAACTGTCGGTAGAGTGTGAAACTGTCTCAAAATATCACAGGAGCTTACAGCCAGCTTTTTAAAGGAACAAACACAACAGTGGCAGATAACACGACTGCTAAACAACACTTGCTGAAACACCAAAGGTGCACACACTCCTGACACTACTTCCTTTAGTGTATTGAGGTTCTCACTGTTATTCCAGATGTAAAACAAATTAATTATACATCATCTATTATCGTATAAGTAATTCTCTCTTGTGTAAGTTGGATCTTCATATAAACATGTCCTGTCCAACTTCATCATGTGTTCAAACTGTAAACTCTGCATTCTGTTACTTTTTCTGAGTGGAAAACTCCACTTGTGTGGAGTTTTCAAAACACTTGTGAAACTAGAAATGCAACTCAAGTATTCTGTTTCTAGAGTACATACTGAAGGGCTTCAACTTTGCGGTGAGGATTCTCCAGTTTAGCAGATAACAGCTTCTGTGCTGATCCTCCAGAATGATTGTTGCTCACATCCAGCTCTTTCACACAGGAGGGGTTTACCATCAGGGCCAGAGCCAGACAAACATATCCTTCACTTGAGAAAACACACTTACAGAGCCTGAGTGAGAGATATGAGATATTAACATGACAAACTGTAAACATCCTGATAATTGAGTCCAATAAACCTTCTGTGTTCACTATCAAAATTAAAACAATTCTTTCGAAATGATTTTGTATGAGTTTCATTTATCAACAACGGTTCACACCGCTGGTTATAAAATAGGTCTAATCAGGAAATGCACAACTATAAATAACATTCAGTAACACTTTGTAATAACTACACACAATTCATCATCTATTAAGCATTTGTTAACTATTAGTTAATGGTTTGTTCATCATTAGTAATTAATTGTTCATGCATAATTTATCATCACTTAAGCATTTGTTCACAAAGTTATGATTGGTCTGTTCATAGTGAATAAGCCTATTTCTAAAATATGTATAAATTGTTGCTAGTACTTAATATAACATGCAATAACATTTTGTTAAAGGAGAATTCCGGTGTGATATTGACTTAAAGTGTGTTGAAATATGATACCGAGTGTGAGCGATTGTCTCAGAGCTGATCTCAACCTGTCAGCTGTTCTCCGAAACCCGGCGGTAGCTCAGCCAGGTTTTTAACGTTTGTGCCTCGGGCATCGAACTGCTGTGCAAATAAATCACTGTTTTACACCATTAATGAGGCTCAAAGTAGCTCCACACTTTATTGGTAGACTTCTGAGGGCCCTGACATTTAAAACGAGACATCGAGAACTTTGAAAAAGCGCTGGTTGTTTACTTACATGACTGTTTATTCAGGCAGTCACTGCTACCGCTAAACTTTAGAAAGTGACTGCCTGAATAAACAGTCATGTAAGTAAACAACCAGTGCTTTTTCAAAGTTCTCGATGTCTCGTTTTAAATGTCAGGGCCCTCAGAAGTCTACCAATAAAGTGTGGAGCTACTTTGAGCCTCATTAATGGTGTAAAACAGTGATTTATTTGCACGGCAGTTCGATGCCCGAGGCACAAACGTTAAAAACCTGGCTGAGCTACCGCCGGGTTTCGGAGAACAGCTGACAGGTCGAGATCAGCTCTGAGACAATCGCTCACACTCGGTATCATATTTCAACACACTTTAAGTCAATATCACACCGGAATTCTCCTTTAATGAAATACTATTCATTATTTAACAGTTGTTACATATGCACTAATGATTAGTAAGGATGTGAATACATGTTTTATAAACCACTTCCTAATACTATAATTCATGATTAACTCAGGAGTTACAAGTGGTTAGTTAATGATTTTTGTGAGCTCATCTAAAGTGAGGACTTTTTATGCCTTGCTACACATTTGCAAATAAGTTGTAAATACTACATTCACATTCATTCATTAAAGGTATACTATGCAACGTTTTTCAGTTAATCAATTCGTTCCATACTGTTATATATGATTAAATGGGTCATTACCGGTCGAACTGTGTTTTTTTTGGCCGCTCTAGTGGTCTGTAGCGGTAAAACCACACTTGCAACTTCAGGAGACACCGGGCACGCACCCATGCTCTACTCCAGGAAGTGTCATGTAAAGTCTCATGAAAAGGCACGGCAGACTGACCGATTGAGGAGTTTTGTCAAATATACACGCTAAAGCTGTAGGGGAAGCTCTGCAGAGAAATATGCAAGCATAAAACGAGCGAAAATGAAAAGTGAAAGCGAAACCGGCGACGAAATCGCCAATCCTGCATAGTATACCTTTAAGCTGACAATTGTGACGTTCCACGGCAAAACCAGTCGCTTGTCGCAACAGGCGTTTCTGAGAAAAATGGCCATTTATGTCACTTGTGCTCAGTTAAAAACACATAAAACTATGCAAGAGTGTCTTCTACTACACACTGTTAAGCATATTATTAAATGCTGTGTTCTTAATTTTGAAGCATAATTCCTAAATTAACTCTCATCTGTAAATCATGCCTATACACAATTATAAATGTTTGTTCATAGCAAACACGCGCATCTGTTTTATATACAGTACAGGCCAAAAGTTTGGACACACCTTCTCTTTCGGACACCCCTTCTTTATTTTCATACTATATGACTATGAAAATTGTAGATTCATACCGAAGGCATTAGAATTATGAATTAACACATGTGGAATTATATACTTAACAAAAAAGTGTGAAACAACTGAAAATATGTCTTATATTTTAGGTTCTTCAAAGTAGCCACCTTTTGCTTTTAATACTGCTTCGCACACTCTTGGCATTCTCTTGATGAGCTTCAAGAGTCACCTGAAATGGTCTTCCAACAGTCTTGAAGGAGTTCCCAGAGATGCTTAGCACTTGTTGGCCCTTTTGCCTTCACTCTGCAGTCCACACAGTGGTTGGAACCAAAGGTCTCCGATTTTGACTCATCAGACCAAAGCACAGATTTCCACTGGTCTAATGTCCATTCCTTGCGTTCTTTAGCCCAAACAAGTCTCTTCTGCTTGTTGCCTGTCCTTAGCAGTGGTTTCCTTGCAGCTATTCTACCATGAAGGCCTAATTCAGGCAGTCTCGTCTTAACAGTTGTTCTAGAGATGTGTCTGCTGCTAGAACTGTGTGGCATTGACCTGGTCTCTAATCTGAGCTGCTGTTAACGCGCGATTTCTGAGGCTGGTGACTCGGATGAACTTATCCTCCGCAGCAGAGGTGACTCTTGGTCTTCCTTTCCTGGGACGGCCAGTTTCTTTGTAGCGCTTGATGGTTTTTGCGACTGCACTTGGGGACACTTTCAAAGTTTTCCCAATTTTTTGGACTGACTGGCCTTCATTTCTTAAAGTAATGATGGCTACTCGTTTTTCTTTACTTAGCTGCTTTTTTTCTTGCCATAATACAAATTCTAACAGTCTATTCAGTAGGACTATCAGCTGTGTATCACCCCTGACTTCTGCACAACACAACTGATTCCCAACCCCATTTATAAGGCAATAAATCACACTTATTAAACCTGACAGGGCACACATGTGAAGTGAAAACCATTTCAGGTGACTACCTCTTGAAGCTCATCCAGAGAATGCAGAGTGTGTGCAAAGCAGTAATCAGAGCAAATGTGGCTACTTTGAAGAAACTAAAATATAAGGCATATTTTCAGTTGTTTTACACTTTTTTGTTTTCCACATGTGTTAATTCATAGTTTGATGCCTTCAGTGTGAGTCTACAATGTCAATAGCCATGAAAATAAAGGAAACTCATTGAATGAGAAGGTGTGTCCAAACTTTTGGCCTGTACTGTATATGAATTTATAGCTGCAGTAGCCAAGGGCAGGTGTAGTGTAGTGGATAAGGCATTGGACTAGCATGCTGTAAGCCCAAGAATTGGGGGTTCAATCCCCGGGTGCCACCATTGTGGCCTTGCTCTTTAATTTCATTGATAGTGTAAGTCTCTTTGGATGAAAGTGTCTTAATAAATGCAACTGTAACCTTTATAACTCATTTGTAAATATGTAGCAAGGCATATACAGTCCTCACTTTAGATGAGCTCACAAAAATCATTAACTAACCACTTGTAACTCCTGAGTTAATCATGAATTACAGTATGAGAATTAACATAGGAGTAATACTTTAGAAATGATGATCAAAACATTTACTAATAGTTTGTAACTGGTTCATAATAGGGAGATGATTTCATTTATAAATGGTTGTTTCATTATTTATAAGGCATAAGCCATGTATTTACAAACATTTGTTTTATATACTATGAACAAACCATTCATAACTTTGTGAACAAATGCTTTACTGATGATGAATTATGCATGAACAATAAATTACTAATGATGAACAAACCATTAACTAATAATTGGCAAATGCTTAATAAATGATAAATTGTGTGTAGTTATTATAAAGTGTTACCTAACATTCAAACACCAACCTTAACATCTGCAGTTTGCAATGGGGACTAGATAGTCCTTTAGACAGAAGCTGAACTCCAGAATCTGTCAGCTCATTATCCTTCAGGTCCAGCTCTATCAGGGAGTTTGGTGACTGCAGAACTGAGGCCACATGCTCGCAGGACTTTTCTGTGAATTTGCAGCCAGCGAGTCTGTGAGGTAATTTGACAAAATACAAGTTCTTACTCATTAAAGGAACACTCCACCGTTGTTTTCATATCAAACTATAGTAAGTAAGTAAGTAAGGTTTATTTATAGAGGACATTTAACCACAGCTCACACTGTCCAAAGTGCTGTACAAAGTGCATAACCTAACAAGCAAATAAATACATATACAGAACAGTGATTCAGGCTAAGATGACATCAACAGACAATACTTAATTACAGACATAACAGGGTAGACAAATTAACGCACAGGGAAGGCCAATGTAAAAAGGTGTGTTTTAAGCCTAGATTTGAAGAGGGTTATTGAGGGGGCATTTCTGATGTCAGGTGGCAGTTGGTTCCACAGCTGTGGGCCAGCAACAGAAAAGGCTCTGTCACCTTTCTGCTTTAGCCGGGACCGTGGGACGTGGAGGAGGCCTTGGCTGGAGGATCTGAGGGACCTGGGGGCTACATGGGGATGGATGATGTCAGCTATGTAGCTGGGTGCCAGGCCATGAAGAGCCTTAAACACCAAAAGTAGGGTTTTGAAATGTATCATTGACTGGACTGGAAGCCAGTGCAAGGAGGCTAGGACAGGTGTAATATGCTCATGCTTTTTTGTATTGGTGAGCAACCTAGCTGCTGCATTTTGGACCATCTGAAGTCGTGCCACCAGTGTCAGAGGAAGTCCAAGGTAGAGGGAATTGCAATAGTCTAGACGGGAGGTTATGAAGGCATGGATGACTTTTTCCAGATCATTATATGAAAGAACAGACTTGAGTTTGGAGATTATTCTTAATTGATAAAAACTGGTCTTTACAACAGATGAAATTTGCTTGTCCAGGTTAAAGTGGGAGTCTAAAATGACACCCAGGTTAAGTGCATGAGGTTTCAGATAGGGGGTAAGGGGGCCAAGGTTGACAGGGATGGATTTTTTGGGTCTTGAAGGCCCAAAGACAATGACTTCAGTTTTGTTGGCATTTAACTGAAGGAAGTTGTTAGCCATCCAGGTTTTTATTTCTTCCAAGCAGTCTAAAAGAGGCTGCATGGAGCTGCCAGCCTTAAGTGGGATGAACAGTTGGGAGTCGTCTGCATAGAAATGGAATGAAATATTGAATTTCCTGATGATGTTACCTAGGGGGAGCATGTACAGGCAGAAAAGTATTGGACCCAAAATGGATCCCTGGGGAACACCGTAGGACACAGGGGCAGATGATGATGTGCACTGGCCTATGGATACAGAGAAGGTTCTCTGGTGGAGGTAGGAGTGAAACCAGTTTACAAACTATGTTAGTCCCTTAACTAAGACAAGCTGATACAGACCTCTCACGCTTCAATGCGTGCACTCAATGGCTCTGGCATGCGGTGCTACTTGATAATAATCATGCATGTGGCTTTACACCATGAAGGACAGAGCAGGACGGATACTGCTTTGTACACAATCAATGGCTGTGCTGATGGCATCAGTATTACACAATGTAGATGTGTATTTTCTTTGAAAATTAGTAAACAATTGCATTTGAAGCCTTTGATTACAATAAAGTTTTACTTACTTACTTGCTGTACTCACAAGAGGATTTTGTAAGAGTTTAATGAACCAACATTAGTTTTCAGCACAGGTCACACTCTTGAAAATGAACTGAGAGAATTCAGAGCCATTCTCTTTTAAAAATGGGTTTGGTGTCAGCCAGGCTACTCACAATTAGGTCACCACCATAATAACTGTTCTGTTGGTGTGGCTCTTTTAAACTATGAGAAAATACATGGACATAAATAAATATCAATCACCAACCTTAATATCTGCAGCTTGCAGTGGGGACTAGACAATCCTTTAGAAAGAAGCTGAACTCCAGAATCTCCCAGGTCATTGTCACTCAGGTCCAGCTCTATCAGGGAGTTTGGAGACTGCAGAACTGAGGCCACAAGCTCACATGACTTATCTGTGAGTTTGCAGCCAGCGAGTCTGTAAGATAGTGTGACAAAAGACACATTATTACTCACTACTGATAAAGGGATAATGTAGCAAGTTACATAAACATTGCAGAAGTAGTTTACTACAGCAGAGCCTACGTTTCAATTGACAAAAACATGCAAATAAATGTGGACCAACTTCATGCCAAGGCAGTGTTATGTCAAAGACCTACTGTAACAAGTAACAAACTCGGTCAAAGGACATACTGTACTTGCGCTCTATTTACTCTGTTTATGTACTGTAGGTAAAACATATTTTCATTTAAAAAACAATAACCCTTGATTATTACTCTCACAATTAGAAATCAAGGGAAAAGGTTTCACTTAATAAAGGGCAGGTACTGAGAGTTTGACGCCAAAGACAGAGATTGAAAGTCCAGCATCAGTTCAGGCAGGCCAAGCACTCAAGACGCTGCTAACCGTTATGGGTCAACAGGTTGTATCAGCTGATCTGCGCCTCCAAACAGGGCGCCTTATCTAAAGCTGCTATAGTTGTTCCGAACTGCTTGCTGCTTGCATTTATGAAAACCACCTTGTGTATAAAATGGCATAGGCATTTTATCATAGTTGACGTGGCTCTCAGAAACTATCAGGAAATAAATGGTCATAAATGAATGTCAATCACCAACCTTAATGTCTGCAACTTGCAGTGGGGACTAGACAGTCCTTTAGAAAGAAGCTGAACTCCAGAATCTCCCAGGTCATTGTTACTCAGGTCCAGCTCTATCAGGGAGTTTGGTGACTGCAGAACAGTAGTCACAATCTCACAGGACTTATCTGTGAGTTTGCAACCAGCAAGTCTGTAAAACATTGTGACAAAAGACAATTTATCTCTCATTAATGATAAAGAAGGCATAATGTTTACAAATGATCCTCATAAGGAAGTGTAATGGATGAATACTCTAATGTAATATCATATACTGCAATGGTACTCTAAAAAGTGATGTGTTAAAAATTGAGGTTATAACAGCTAGCCAGGTTAATTAAAAACATACATGTATGCTCTGCTTAAATTAAATGTTTTAAGTCCCTGTTAAGAACTGTCGGTAGAGTGTGAAACTGTCTCAAAATATCACAGGAGTTTACAGCCAGCTTTTTAAAGGAACAAACACAACAGTGGCAGATAACACGACTGCTAAACAACACTTGCTGAAACACCAAAGGTGCACACACTCCTGACACTACTTCCTTTAGTGTATTGAGGTTCTCACTGTTATTCCAGATGTAAAACAAATTAATTATACATCATCTATTATCGTATAAGTAACTCTCTCTTGTGTAAGTTGGATCTTCACATAAACATGTCCTGTCCAACTTCAACGTATCATGTGTTCAAACTGTAAACTCTGCATTCTGTTACTTTTTCTGAGTGGAAAACTCCACTTGTGTGGAGTTTTCAAAACACTTGTGAAACTAGAAATGCAACTCAAGTATTCTGTTTCTAGAGTACATACTGAAGGGCTTCAACTTTGGAGTGAGGATTCTCCAGTGTAGCAGATAACAGCTTCTGTGCTGATCCTCCAGAATGATTGTTGCTCACATCCAGCTCCTTCACACAGGAGGGGTTTACCATCAGGGCCAGAGCCAGACAAACATATCCTTCACTTGAGAAAACACACTTACAGAGCCTGAGTGAGAGATATGAGATATTAACATGACAAACTGTAAACATCCTGATAAGTGAGTCCAATAAACCTTCTGTGTTCACCATCAAAATTGAATCAATTCTTCCGAAATGATTTTGTATGAGTTTCATTTATCAACATCGGTTCACACCGCTGGTTATAAAATAGGTCTAATCAGAAAATGCTCAACTATAAATAACATTCAAACACCAACCTTAACATCTGCAGTTTGCAATGGGGACTAGATAGTCCTTTAGACAGAAGCTGAACTCCAGAATCTGTCAGCTCATTATCCGTCAGGTCCAGCTCTATCAGGGAGTTTGGTGACTGCAGAACTGAGGCCACATGCTCGCAGGACTTTTCTGTGAGTTTGCAGCCAGCGAGTCTGTGAGGTAATTTATCAAAATACAAGTTCTTACTCATTAAAGGAACACTCCACCGCTTTTACATATTAAACTATGTTAGTCCGTTAACTAAGACGAGTTGATACAGACCTCTCATGCTTCAATGCGTGCACTCAATGGCTCTGGCGTGCAGTGCTACTTGATATTAATAATCATGCATGTGGCTTTACACCATGAGGGACAGAGCAGGCTCAATTATCAATTATCAATGGCTGTGCTGATGGCATCAGTATTACACAATGCAGATGTGTATTTTCTTTGAAAATTAGTAAACAATTGCATTTGAAGCCTTCGTTTGCAATAAAGTTTTACTTACTTGCTTGCCGTACTCACAAGAGGATTTTGTAAGAGTTTAATGAACCAACATTAGTTTTCAGCACAGGTCACACTCTTGAAAATAAACTCCAGAGAATCCAAAGCCATTCTCTTTTGAAAACTGGTTAGCGTCAGCAAGGCTACTCACAATTAGGTCACCACCATAGTGGTATGTAGGTAGACTGTTTGACTGTTCTGTTGATGTGGCTCTCTTAAACTATGAGAAAACAAATGGCCATAAATAAATATCAATCACCAACCTTAATGTCTGCAGTTTGCAGTGGGGACTAGACAGTCCTTCAGAAAGAAGCTGAACTCCAGAATCTCCCAGGTCATTGTTACTCAAGTCCAGCTCTATCAGGGAGTTTGGTGACTGCAGAACTGAGGCCACAACATCACATGACTTATCTGTGAGTTTGCAGTCAGCAAGTCTGTAAGACAGTTTTCCAAAAGACAATTATTACTCATAAATGATAAAGGGATATTGGTACTTAAGTATCCTTGTAAATAAATATAACAGATGAATAGTCTATGGTAATGTCCTATACTGTACAACATTCCAAAAATAGCTTATTACATCAGAAGTAAGCCTACTTTTTAATCAAAAAATGCTAAATTATATGGGTATGGATTTGGACATTCACATCACTGTAAGGCATGTGTGGCACTACACTAAAACGCCATGCAAAGCAGAAGTAAGAAAATATCAAAACACGTTTTGGTAAGTATATGAGCACATTATACATTAGCATTAAATCAGGAAATCCTCACATAACAAGAAATCCTAACATTAAAGTCCATAAATAAATTACTAACTGAAAAAAAATGTTGATGTCTTCAATACTTATTTCCCCCCATACAAATATCTTCCATCTTAATCAAAAACTCACCGTGCCCTTCTGAAGCACCTCACAGCTGGGATCAGTCTCCTGCGCCCCTCATCTGATGTGTTGTATTTCTTCAGGTCAATCTCATCCAGCACCTTCTCAGACATCAGAAGCATGTGGGCCAGTGCTGAACAGTGAGCAGGAGACAACTGGCCTTTGAAATCCTTTGGTGACTCCAGATATTTTTTAATTTGTTGGTGCATGGAATGATCATTCATTTCAAATAAGCAGTAGAAAAGATTGATGCATCTTTCAGGAGAGAGGCCTTTACTATTGAGCTCTTTTATATACTGACAGATTTCCTTAATGTCTTTCTCTGTGGTGCTGTATGTGTGGTTCAGTAGACCTTGCAGAAGTCTCTGATTGCTCTCCAGAGAGATGCCCATAAGGAAACGAAGGAAAAGATCCAGGTGTCCATTCCTGCTGGCCAAAGCTTTGTCCACTACCTCCTTTAGAAGCTCACCCAGTGATATAGTCCAGAGCCATATGTTCCCACAAAGGGATCTTATTGTCTTCCGATCCTTCTTCAGATATGAAATGAATGCATGAAGTGCAGCCAGAAACTCCTGGATGCTCAGATGCACAAAGCAGTAGACTTTCCTCTGATGAAACTCAGAGTCTACCTTGAAGATCTCAGTGCACATGCCAGAGTACACTGAGGCTTCACTGACATCAATGCCACACTTCTGCAGGTCTTCCTCATAAAATATCAGTTTACCTTCCTCTAGATTATTAAAGGCCATTTCAGCTAACTTTAGAATGATTTCTTTCTGTGATTCCAAGACCCTATTCTTATCTGTTTCATGTCTTTCTTGATATTTCTGATTCTTTCTTGTGGTCTGGATGAGCAAGAACTGTATGAACATCTCAGTCAGAGTTGTGGGTATTGCCTGGGTGTTGTCCTGTTCCAACATCTGCTGAAGTACAGTAGCTGCAATCCAACAGAATACTGGGATGTGGCACATGATGTGGAGACTCCTGGATGCCTTAATGTGTGAGATGATTCTGTTGGCCTGACCATCATCACTGATTTTCTTCCTGAAGTACTCCTCCTTCTGTGGCTCATTGAATCCTCGTACTTCTGTTACCTGGTTGATATACTGAGCAGGAATTTGACTGGCTGCTGCTGGTCGTGAGGTTATCCAGATGAGTGCAGAGGGAAGCAGAGTTCCCTGAATGAGGCTCGCTATCAGAACATCCACTGATGATGTTTGTTTTACATCAGACAACTTATTGTTCTGTTCCAGATCCAGATTTAACCGACTCTCATCCAGACCATCAAAGATGAACACAACCCGACAGTCTTTGTATTCATCACCGTCATTCAGCTCCTTCAGCTCAGGGTGGAAGTCAAGCAGTATCTTGTGAAGACTGTATTTTTCACCCCTCAACAAATTCAACTCACGGAAGGAAAGGGGGAACATGAAGTCTACATCCTGATTGGCTACCCCAACTGTCCAATCAAGAATGAACTTCTGCACTGAGACTGTTTTTCCAATGCCAGCAACACCTTTGGTCATCACAGTTCTTAGGTGCTTATCTTGTCCAGGTGAGGGCTTGAAGATATCATTGCAGTTGATTGTTGTGTCTTCTGTAGTTTGTACTCTGGATGCCGACTCTACCTGCCAGACCTCATGTTCCTTATTCACACCTTCACTCTCTCCCTCTGTGATGTAAAGCTCTGTGTAGATCTCATTAAGTAGTATTTCAGCTCCAGCTTTGATGATGCCTTCAGATATGTTCTCAAACCTCTTCTTCAGACTGGCTTTCTGGTTCTCTTTAACTCTCCTCAGGACCTCATTATCTGTTTGGTATGAAGAAGCTGATGTTAATAACTTGTAAGCCCATGTCCACCACTTGGCGAAAAGGGCCATTAGATACACATACAGCGCTCTCCATAATTATTGGCACCCCTGGTTAAGATGTGTTCTTTAGCTTCTAATAAATTCAAATAATATTTCCAAATAATATAGAACCACAATGAAAAAAAGCGCAAAATCCAACCTTTAATACATATGCATTTATTTAGAAGGGAAAAAATCCCACATTAAGAAATAATTATTTTACATCAAATCATGTGTGCCACAATTATTGGCACCCCTGATGTTAATGCTTTGTACAACCCCCTTTTGCTAATAAAGCAACACCTAACCTTCTCTTATAATGTTTCACAAGATTAGAGAAAACAGAAATAGGGATCTTCGACCATTACTCTTTGCACAAAATCTCCAAATCATCCAGCGACCTGGGTCCTCTCCTCTGCACGCTCCTCTTCAGCTCACCCCACAGGTTTTCAATGGGGTTGAGGTCTGGGAACTTAGATGGCCATGGTAGGAGCTTGATACGGTGTCTGGTGAACCATTTCTGTGTAGACTTGGTCATATGTTTAGGGTCATTATCTCGCTGAAAGACCCAGTGACGACCCATCTTCAGCTTTCGGGCAGAGGCCACCAGATTTTGATTTAAAATGTCCTGGTATTTCAAAGCATTCATGATGCCATGCACCCTAACAAGGTTCCCAGGCCCTTTGGAAGAGAAACAGGCCCACAGCATCACCGATCCTCCCCCATACTTCACAGTGGGCATGAGGTGCTGTTCTGCATACGCCAGACCCACTTAGAGTGTTTGTTGCCGAAAAGCTCTAACTTTGTCTCATCTGACCAAAGCACACGGTCCCAGTTGAAGGCCCAGTACCTCTCCAGACGTTTGTGCTTATGATTTCGAGTGAGAAAGGTTTTTTCCGTGCATGCCTCCCAAACAACTTGTTGGCATGTAGATAGCGCCTGATGGTTGTTTTGGAGACTTTGTGACCCCAAGATGCAACCATTTGATGCAATTCTGTAACAGTGAGTTTTGGAGATTTTTTTTATTTCTCTTACCATCCTCCTCACCGTGCGTGGTGGCAAAATAAACTTGTGTCCTCTCCCAGGCTTGTTTACCACTGTTCCAGTTGTTTTAAACTTCTTAACGATTCCTCTGACCATAGATATGGGCAGGTGTGCGAGTGGCTATTTTCTTGTAGCCATTGCCTTACTTGTGAAGGTCGACACACATCTGCCTTACTTGAATAGTGTGTTCCTTTGTCTTTCCCATGTTGAAGATAAATGGCCTCTGTGTCATATTTATAGCCCAGGGAAACAGGATGTTAAAAATTACTATTTAAATGTTCCTACATACTCTGATCGACTTTGTAAACTACTGTAGAAATGACAGAAATACTTTAATTACATTTATTTCCTAGGAATTGTTAGGGGTGCCAATAATTGTGGAACAGGTGATTTTATGAAGAATAATTATTTCTCAGTCAGGGATTTTTTTTCCCACCTTAAAATTCCTTCGAGTTGAAGGTTACATTTTTCTACAATTTTCAGTGTGAGAGTATGCTTCTACAACAAAAACTGAATTTATTTTAAGGCTTTTAACACATCTTAACCAGGGGTGCCAATAATTATGGAGGGCGCTGTATACTGTAGTAAAGTTGAGAGAGTAAAGTGAAATGGATCTTAATTTGGTAGGACCTTAGTCTGGTGATACACACAATTTGTTCTCACCAAACTATCATTATGACAATTATAATGCTGGTTTTACACACAACACAGAACATACACTGCACTGTAGCAGAGCACAATAGTCTACCATAGTTATGACATAAAATCTTATGCTTATGACTTTCTTTTTTTAAAGTATATATTTTTTGGCTTTTTGTCCTTTAATTGTATAGGACAGCAAAGGATGAGACAAGAAGTAAGTGGGAGAGAGAGATGGAATGGGATCGGGAAATGACCGCAGGTCGGATTCGAACCTGGGTCCCTGTGGGCACTGAGACTTAATATTGACTTATCTATCAACACTGTAACTAGATATTTATACTCTTTAGCTCATAATGTTCCGATAATCACTTCGTAAATCATATTTTATGAAATACTGTGTGCCCATTTTCCTACAAGTGATATAAACAGCCGTCCATAGCAAATCTTTAGCCCCAAACGGCCCTTGTAGAATAATATTCAAAGAAACCACAGTTCATTACATTCTTTTACAAAAATCATCCCTCACACAACCACAGTTATTTATATTCATATGAACAGTATTCATTTATATTCAAACTTTGAAATTGTCCAAATGCCTTATATTGCTAATCATCCCTGATCCTCACCTGTGATCTTGTTGATGTTGTGTTCACAGGTGATGTTTACACTCAGTACCTGTTTATGTACTCCACCCATCAACTGATCAGCCGTCAACTCACTACAAGCACATAAACATTGGAGTCAGTTAGCATAAAGGTAAGTACTAGTGGAGAGGTACAGTATATGGAGTCCCATACATTTAAATCTGACTGGTATTTAGCTGACAGTTTGATCTAAAGTGACTCCCAACAAATTGACATAGATAGTATTCAGTATACACAGTTTCTATGCAGGTTAATGTTGGTTCCTATCACTGCTGCTAGATTAACAATATCATAGGTTGTTGCTATGGTAATTCATTGAAATATTTACTGAGGTGTTGATAGACTGGACGTGATGGTTGTTATTATGCTAATTAAAGTGATTGCTGGTTGCTCGCATAACACACTCTCCTGACACAGGACGGTACTATGCACATCAAATAGACAGCGATCCAACAATGTCTTGCTGGAGAAATGAACAAAGTGCTCCTCACATCCACTCAGCAGCTGGAGCTCTCGTCAGACTCAAAGCACATGAAGCACCAAGTTAGAGCCAAACTGTCACAAGAGACTAATGATTGTGCGGTGCAGTCACATGGCCAGTGTGACAAACCGACACACAACACACACACACACACACACACACACACACACACGCACACACACGCACAAACCAGACTCAAAGCACATGATCGCCACACTGACATGCAAGGCACACACAGAAAGGCTACTGGGTCTCCAGCAGCAGTGCTGCTCTGCAGTCTCCATGACTACATGAACAGCCACCGTGTTCTCCCCCACAGGAGACTCACAAGCAGCTCACAATGGACATGTAATGCATGCAGCACCAGCTTTAGACCCTGGTGAACCAGAGATGTGTTATGTCCCTGTACAGCTGGGGTGCCGTGTATGAGGGCAGGACAGCCAAAGTTGAGAGGACAAGCGTGCAGAATGAATGAATGAATGAATGAATGCACCACATCAATAACTTAAAGCGACTCCCAACCCCCAACCTATTGACATAGATAGTATACAGTATACACAGTCGCTATGCAGGTTCATGATGGTTCCTATGGCTGCTGCTAGATTAACAATATCGTAGGATGTTGCTATGGTAATTCATTGAGATTTTTTACTAAGGTATTGACAGACTAGACCTGATGGTTGCTATGCTAATTAAAGTGGTTGCTATGCTGGTTGCTCGAATAACACACTCTCCTGACACAGGACGGTATGCACATCAAATAGACAGAGATCCAACAATATCTTGCTGGAGAAATGAACAAAGTGCTCCTCACATCCACTCAGCAGCTGCATTTGTAAGCAGGTAAGAGGGATAACTATATATTGTGTGGCGCAGTAATATCCTCACTCTTGCACTTTCAGTTTCACTTTGGAGTGAGGATATTACTGCGCGAGTCTAACTGCTCCCAATGTTATTCCGCCACACAATATAGTTATCCCTTTTGCCTGCTTAGAAATGTACCACGTTTTATTTTGTCTCACCATACCTGGGGCCTGTACTACGAAGCGGGGTTACTGGCTTAGCTGGGTAACTTCGAGAGTAAATTGATCACGTGTGGCGTAACTTTCCGGTTAACCCGTACTACGAAAGGTGGATAGGTTTTAACCGAGGTATGCTGCCATGGCAATTTACGCTGCATCTCAAACCTGCTCCGAGCAGGTTATGATCTTGGTTAACCCGAGGTTTGCGGTTAACCACACCCCACAATGTCGACGTAGGTTACTTGGAAGATACATTATTGGAGCGCAAATTGTAAGCGCCTCTCTTCGCAAGGCGAGGGTTTTTAAAGACCGCCAGAATCTTTCTCCATATAATATTCTCTATGAAAGATAGCCTATACATTCTCAGCCGAGGGAATTTGTTGCATTTGTCAGCTGATCGAGGCAAAGTGGAGGCTATAAGCATTGACAATATAACATTTTCATAATTAAGACATATTAATGCAAGCTATAACTAGGCCTATAAACCTTCTGAATGTTTTTGAGTTTCATTTTCACCTGCTGCCAGCGGCACTGCCGTTGCATCTAAAATGTTCACAGGATAGGCATACACTAAATCAGTCAATGGGGCTAAACATTCAATTATCCTTTATTAATATTTATTCATATACATGGCATGAATTGTGTTGCATCTGTAGGACTCTTATGAACTCAAAATGTATTTATTTCAACACATTTCAGACATTCCGCAAGCTATTAATCCTGCGTAACACATAGGCTATTTAAGGAACATGAAATAAAACTTTACTTTCATATATCCGATCTGCAATAGCCTACGTTGCCAACAGCCTTGTCTTGCTTTGTTTGCTGCCGACGTAGGCTATTTGATGTATAGTAAAGTGGGTTTTAATTCCTCGCACTTTTTATAATCATTGCGCATTGCTTTTCCGTAAAATAACGTGATCGCGTCATCATTAAAAGTGATGATTTGCGCTGCAACCCGCCCATTTTATGTGAACGCGCACCAACTCCGATGAGGTTAACCCCAGTTCAACAAATCAACTTCTTACTCAGCGTCGTAGTACCGATTAACACCAATGAAGATAACCAGGTTTTGTCAACCCCGGTTTAGCAAAGTAACCCTGGGTACATGTGGGTAGGTTGAGCTCCCTTCGTAGTACAGGCCCTTGGTCGCGTGACTACTCGTGTACCTGTATTTTTAATAGGGAAAACATGGAGGTGTTTGGTCGCTTCTAACTTCATCTCTGTTTGGATCCTAATGAATGCATTTGGCTAGCTATGCTATCAAAGTTGCGCCACGCGCCAGAGCCAGTGAGTGCATGTATTGAAACGTGAGAGGTATGTATCAACTTGTCTTAATTAAGGGAATAACATAGTTTAATATGAAAAAAACGGTGAAGTGTTCCTTTAAGGACATTAAGGCGAGACACCCCAGGTGAATAGGGGAAAACTTAAAGATATCTTCATGAAAGTTTACCAGTTGAATACTCACATAAATAGGAGAAAAAAATGTATTGCAAGTTTTCTTTAATTTAATGTTTAAATATGCTAATTAGGCCATATCTCTGTAAATATGCACTAATTTGCATATATTTTGATGCGAAGGATCTGACCATTGGAAAAAGCCAGGTTGAAAATTATTTTTTTGTTGTGTTAATATATCAAATAAAAATACATTTACAAAGGGGATTATGAATATCTTCTTTTGTTTTCCAGTAAATCAGAAAATACTGCCAATCATGCCAAGAATGCTATATCAACAAATCCCTCTGCACTCAAAAAAATGACCATTGGTCCTAATACACTTTAGATACTAATTTTAAGTAAAATGTAACTGAAATTCATTAAGTCAAGAGTTTATTCGAGCAAAAAACATAAACACAATGTGAATGTTTTCAATGTAAACTGAATGTAAACAAATCAGGTATACCTTACTTGATTATATCCTTTAAGGCAGTTATGTGTGTGACACTCCAGCAAACTAGGTGGCGGTATGCACTGACTTGCCAGATAGCAAAGTTTAGTTGAATCAACATTTAAATATGGTTTGAAATATTGAAACTACGTTGAAGCCTTACGTTGAAGTGATATTGAAAGTGTCTCCTCTGTTTTACGTTGAATCAACGTTGGATTATCAACTATACTGACACAGGTGATTGTGTGAAGTGATGTCCCAAATACCTATCTGAGCCCATGTGGCCAAATACACTCACTCACTTAGCACCTGAGATCAATTAAGTCTGAGTTTAGTCTTCAGGGCTCACATTGGCTGAATCCCTGTACAGCAGTTAGGGATTATGGGTAAGTGTTAGTTTCTTGTTTATAATGTTTATTTTTTTCTAATAACTCTTTATTGTGGATTTTTGGGATATGTACAGTATGCCATAGAACAACTGACTGAACAGTCAACAGAAAATGACTGTGTAAGGGATTTGTCAAGATTACCACTATAGAGAAGACCATTATTTAAATACATTAACATTTTAGAGAAAACATATGTTTCTTTTAGGGTGTAATGCGAAATTGACTAGTTCTCAATTAGCATTCATCTGCACCCTTGGCAGTGTCACAAAGTTGGGCACTCAATGCTTACTCGCATTGGCCGCTTTGCCCAGATTCGTTAAGAAGCTCTTAAGTGCTAAGAACTTCTTATGAGCGTTTTAAGAATGCTCCTGAGAAGTTCTTAGCACTTAAAAGCTTCTTAACAAATCTGGGAAACCCGGCCATTATGTGTCTGCAGAGGTGCTGTTGGAAAATCTACAGTAGGTCTCACATATTAGTGGGAAAGGGTTTCTAATATTGGGGAGAGAATTCTCTGGACCCCCCTTCCACCAGTGCTGGCTCCGCCCATATTAAAGCTGTAGCAATTGGACTAATTAAACTAAAAATTACTTTATATTCCCAACTTCACGGCTTGGGTTTGTATATTTGTTCCTTGGAGGCAGGAATAATGCAATGGGCCTTAACTCTTCCCAGGTTGCATGTCTACAGAACTGCGATACTGAAACTCAAGCACGCGGCCTTCAAAGAGTTAACTTCCATGCACTTTATTACAGTTTTTTACGATTGTTTACACACAAAAATATTTTTTTTCACACAATTAGCTAAATTTTACTCCAAGGAGCAAAACACCCCCACAGATTTGCACAACATTACACACAATGTCTGCTTCACCCTTTTTGCAAAACATTACACACAGTTATTTGTAAAACTCTACACACATTTCCACACCTTAGACACAGATAAGGATTGTGAGGTTACTTCCTTGTCATTACAAAGCCCCGGATTGCCAATGACTACACTAATGAACGAATTGGATAATCACATCCACCAGGTGTGTAAGCACACATGTGCAAAATTGAAAACGCAGCACTCAACTGTGCTATACAGTCTTGTTGCTTTTGCAGTAGTTGCTCTTCAGAGTCAAAGTGTACTGTATATACATTATGCAGTAGTTTTTGTTTGTCTACAGATTTTATTTGTTCAATTGATTTCATTGTTGGTTGATTACTGTAACTGATTATGGTTAGAAATACTGTAAGTATTGAAAGAAATACTTGAAATATTCAGTCTACAGCAGTCTTCAGTGTTGTACAATGCAAGTGCAAGTTTATAGACCTATTTATGTACACTTTCCCTTTGTCGAACTAATCATGAAGAATGTTGTGGGTTTGTCACTATTTTTTGGACATCTAAATGATCCCTTACATAACAATGTCTGGGCAAAAAATCTAGCACATGCTATTTCCTAATTTTTCTTTTTACAAATGTGTTTTGCATTTATCACTGCAGTGTGAAACTGGCTGCAATAGTGTCTGATCATTGAGGACTGTGTTTGTTAAATGACAACTAATAGCATTTTTACAAATATGTGTATATGTTTTGACTGAAGTGTGTATGTTTTGACTGAAGTGTGTATGTTTTGACTGATGTGTGTATGTTTTGACTGAAGTGTTTCATTTTGCAAATAATTTAGGAATTATGCAAACTGAGTGTGGCGTTTGGATAGCTGTGCTTAAATTTTGCTAAAAAGAACTCGGTTTGAAAAATTGTGTGTAAGCAATTGAAAAAAACTGTAAGCTGTTGTGGATGGTCATCTACTTAATGGTTTGTGGCACCAATAAACAATTACTCGAAAATATGATAACAGTATAGCCTTTAGTGTCACTGCCACCTAGTTGTATTTTATTTCAAGATTAGATTTCAATATGCAGTATGCGTGTATGCGTGTATGCAATCTCTTTAACACTAGAAGCGCGGTGCCGTTCTGACCCACTTATACCTAAAAGCGCCGCGCCCCGGTCATTTGACCGCTTTGATGACCTACTAGAAGCGCCGTGCTGTTGTGAACTACTTAAAGCGCGGCGAGGCGGTCAAAAGACCGCTGAGTCCTTAGACTGGGAGGCTGTTACTTACACATAATGACAGCTAGATGGCGCTTCGTGCACGAATCAAATCGTTTGGTCATACATTTGTCAGACTGTGTTGTCTGTGGTTGTTTCATTATGACATACAGCCCGTTTGAGTTATCTGTTCATTTATTTGTGTTGATTTGTGTTGTTTGAGGTAAAAACTCTGGAGGAGTTCTTGAACAAACCTTGAGCAAACTTGACTTTCAACTTTGTCATAGTATTTCATTTTTTATATTTCGTTTTTACATTTTGTATGCTAGCCTACTTAGAAATGTTGGCTATTTTAAAACGGAGGCATACGCGTTCTGTGATTAGGAGCCTGACCCGACGGGGGGGGAAGGATGAAAAATTCTAAAACGCGCATATGCGATGAAACATGATTGCGCATTCTTCCACGAGTTGCATGTAAACAACAAACAGCCAGCCTATAGCCATGCAGGAGGCAGAGTGGGGGTGGGGAGGCATTTGTCAATGCCGCAGTGATGTCTGTAGCCTAAAATCATGTCCACACGTAGCAAAACGATCCCCACCCCCCTCCGTGAACTGGTTAGACGTGTATGAGGGAGGGGGAATGATCGGTTTCAAATAGGCTATGTTTGCAATGGATAGTGTGTTATGTAGCCTGTAGACCCCTAAGCCATTTGCTTTGAGAATAACGGCTGGCTGATGAAGTTTTCATGGCTGATAATGTTGCCACTTCATGTCTACAGAACATGCAACTGAGTCCTGTGTAGCCTATCGTAGCAACGAGCACAATACTGGTGTATCCAGTGGGAATCGTTTTCGCGTGTGTCTCTGATATAATTATTTTTAGATGCAAAAAGTCTAACTGGCTTAGCCAAAGTTTGTCAGATGGCGGCTCAATTTTGCTTAGAAAATTATTGGCTGGCGAAATTATTTTTCGTTAATGGTAAACAAATTTCAGAGAGTTTGTTATTAAAAAACATTAACAAAAAATAATTGTTCGTCGACGTTCAAAAACGGTCAGTGAATTCAGTCAATATGAGCTAAAACATTCCGCCCCTGTCAGGTTGTGAGCCCGCCCCTGTCAGGTTGTGAGGTTGCGTCGCAGTCAAGGAAGTTAATGCTGCGCCACTCGCCATTTTATTCACCTCGAAATTTAAAATATCATAGCTCTTTGATGCGACGTAACTCAGTCAGTCCAGCAAACAAGTAATGTCTCTGAATGTGGCGATGACGTATTTTGACAGTTCAGTCACTTGTACGAAGTCGTACTCATAAATGAAAGCCTACCTGTAAAGTTTGATTTCATACTTGTAATTTTTGAATTCGTATTTTTTTCCCATCCGTATTCTGATGGATAAAATACACACAATATATTTTATGCACGACTGGACTCATTTGAGAACTCACAAATATTTATTTTATGCACGACTACAGACAAATACGAACGTGCATCAAATCTATGACACGAATATATTGACAGCTATCTCACTCCATACAAATAGAAGATAAGATATACAACTATGAATGTACGTAGGCATACGCGCCCTACGTACATAAATAGGCTACGACGGACGAATTTCAGCTGAAAATATTTTTTACACATGTCGGCCTGCCTAATAGCGTCGCAACGTTTTCAAAACAAACTCGCATTTTACCACTGTAAATCGCCTCCATAGACTATGCCATGTAAATGAAAAATAGTTCTTAAAATAAATCACATATATAATACATATTGCACATATATAAACTATATGTTTTATGGTAAAATAAACATCTTGCGACATCTGCTGTGAGAAAAGAGAATAGCAGTCTGGACAAACATGGCCGAACGCGAGACAACATAGTGTTGTCACATAAGTGAGCGCAAAATAGCTCTAAACTAGCTTGTACCGGTGTGCTTCCGATCATGTAAAAATTCTGGGTGACAAAACACGCGTATTTAGGAAAAGTCGTGAACGTAGGGTCCTGGAATTTAATCGAGTGAAAAGATATTTTTTTTTTGTAATCGCTCAAATGACCGCAGCCCGGCAGTTCTAGGTATATCTAGGTCAAACCCACACGGCGCTTCTAGTAATACGCGTCAGCGGTCAAATGACCGGTGCTTGGCGCTTCTAGTGTTAAGAATAGGCGCGTTCAAGTTGGCTGCGCAGCACAAAAACTGCGCAGCACAAGATGCACGTGGTTAAAAATCTGTCCACGATGGTCTAGATGGGTGTGTTTTCGACTCGGCAGTCGGTATCACATGGCCTCAACTTATCGCGGGAGCAAGGCGTGGCCAGGCGGCTGCTCCGCAAAAGAGCAGCCGGTCTGGAGGTACTGCGGAGCGCAGCGGAGCCTAGACCCTGCCTTCATGACGTCAGGTCTTTGCCCTAATTGGCTTTTACATCCCTGACGTGTGTGCAGGTGTTTAGATGCCTCCTAATATCCACAAGAGTCCGTGCGGGTCCGTGCCTCGTGATTCGTCACATGGTCAAGTCTAGACCACGGGAAGTAGAGAGTGTACAACTTCATAGCAGCGTTTGTATCCCTGCCCCTGCTGCCGCCGGCAAATCTCGCTGCTGCAAAAGGTCAACTTGAACGCGCCTATTATGTTGACTGGGGCTGTTGCATTCTGGGAACAAGCTTTACATGCAAGCACATAGGGGTTATGTAAAACTTCACCTTAACATAAAGTGTCCATTTAACTACAATTTATTTGATTCATTCACATTAAGCCAACCTTATAAAAAGACATACTATTAAACTCTACCTTTTACATTCAACTTATGCAATATAATTACGTGGAAAATTGTTATGTAATTAAATCACATAAAGTCAACGTTTTAGGCTTAATTCTTTTTTTGAGTGTGTAAATATCTTCCAAATATAGTTAGGAATAAGACTGGAAAGTTTGGTGTTGCAGAAGTGGAGATCCTTTGCATGGCGTGTGGGGAAAAACTTAGCCGTGTTCAAGTTCAACTCCAAATGACCTTTTGCAGCAACGAGAGCTGCCGGTGGCAGCAGGGGCGGGGATGCAAACGCTGCTATGAAGTTGTACACTCTCTACTTCCCGTAGTGTAGACTTGGCTAGACTTGACCATGTGACGAATCACGAGGCACGGACCCGCACGGACCCTTGTGGATATGAGGAGGCATCTAAACACTTGCACATATACGTCAGGGATGTAAAAGCCAATTAGGGCAAAGACCTGACGTCATGAAGGCAGGGTCTAGGCTCCGCTGCTCTCCGCAGTACCTCCAGAGCGGCTGCTCTGCTGCTCCGCAGCTGCCTGGTCACGCCTTGCTCCCGCGATAAGTTGAGGCCATGTGATACCGACTGCCGAGTCGAAAACACACCCATCTAGACCATCGTGGACAGATTTTTAACCACGTGCATCTTGTGCTGCGCAGTTTTTGTGCTGCGCAGCCATCTTGAACTCGCCGCCTGCTTTGAGAAAACAGCCTTGAAACACAGCCAATGAAATGCATTCTCAGCTTAGACTCGTCTTTGAACTTTCGCGATTGGTTGCTAATACAAAGGAAATGCCCATATTTGGATAGCATAGCGTCTTGTAGGAGAAACAGGGCTTTCCAACGGTGACACACACGATATGATTTGGATCACGGTCACGGGTAGTACATGACACTTTAGAATGGGAACTTTTGGTAAAATTAGGAGAAATATAGGCGCGAGTAGACAAAATGTCATGAAATAAACACTTAAATGTGCAAATCGGACTTTGTTGTTGTAGTAGGGTGGTAGAATACATGCTAAGGTAGCAAACTAGCACAAAATCTCGAAATTGACTGATGCTAAAAAATCCAATGTTTTCACCTGCCGTGTCTTGCTTAATTTTCTTTGTGATGGAATAATGTATTGTAAATAAATAAATGTTTTCCTTAAAATACAGGGGGTCATAAGTATTGGAACGCCCATGTTAAATTCCCATAGGGGATTTTTATTTTTATTTTTAAAGGCCAGTTATTTCATGGATCCAGGACACTATGCACCATGATAAAGTCCCCTTGGCCTTTGGAATTCAAATAACCCATGTCAACACTATACCCTTAACATACTAAGAGTACAGTACATATTCTGCCAGGTAGACTAGGGTAATTGTTGAGAATGTTGAATAGCTCATCAGCAGTGGCCCTACTTCGCTGTAACAAAGCGGACATAACTAAACTTTGTTGTCAGTGGCTACTGCCTGAAGTTGGAGAACAAGTAGAAATG
>NC_084994.1:14867697-14912697 GCF_963854185.1 Sardina pilchardus | reverse complement strand
CACCTAATCTCCTCCCTGAGGACTCTAATCATGATCTAGAGTCCAGAGCAGCCCTCTGTAAATTAGTGACCAACTCTCTAGTTCTGGGTAGGAAAGGCCCAGCAGGAGACATGACGGCAGATGTGTTCCAGTCTGGGGTCACATGACACGGGGTTACAGCCAATCAGCACAAGGACAACATTCAGCATTCAACCCTTTAGGTCAAAAGGTGCTGAAATACTGATTATTGTCCGCATGTAAAGGATCGTTACCGAAGGGTTTGTGAAAATGTTCGTATTATGTCCCGAAGGGTTTAGTCCAAAGACCACAAGACTCCACTGTACATCTCCGTGTACAGACATCTATGCCAACAAGTCTAGATGCTTCCGTGTAGAGCATTTCTTTTACAGCATAGTCATCAATGATCTGATGTTTGCCAATATACAATCTTCTGGTTTTCCCTTTCATCATATTAATTTCTATTTAGCCACAAAACAAGTGAATGCACTTACCTAAAGATCACTTTAACCTCCTATATTCCACCGATACTGTCTGAGTACTGTTTCAGTAGGAACTTTATGTTCCTGTTATAAAAGGTTTTACAGCTAACACCAGGACTAAAGTCCATCATTCAGCCTTCAGTCAATTTCCTTAAAGAGGCAGTAGCATGGTGTGTCTGTGTGTGTGTGTGTTTGGAACTGAAACAGTAGCATGGTGTTAGCCTGACTAATGCCAGACCTCATTTCAATCTACAACATTCATTTAAGCAAAAAGCCCCAAGAGGCCGTCGTTGATTATAAAACAGCTAAGGGGCGTGGTTAGGCACGACGTCACGCGCAAGCAGCACTTCAGCCGTGGATGTGGACAAGGGAGAGCAGTGCTGAGCAGTGCTCAACCACTCTCCCCTCCCACATTCTTCCTACTGGTTGGGGATCAAACCCTTTGGTTACAAGAAGCCCTAACCAGTAGGCCACCCATGGCTGCCCTCAGATCAGTGATCTGACATGTACATGACTTTCATAGCACTTCAGCCGTGGATGTGGACAAGGGAGAGCAGTGCTGAGCAGCACACCTTTTTCCTGTTGGGGATCAAACCCTTTGGTTACAAGCCAGAAGCCCTAACCAGTCACAGGAGTTTGAGGTGTGTTGTTGATATGATCAAAGTCAAAACAACTTTTGTCATGAATATTTAACTCCTTCATGTCCACCCATCTATTTCCTACACAGGCTCTCTCTAAGAAGGCCCCAAGCTGTTTTTAGCTCATATATGCATTTTAATAGATGTGCAAATTTATGAATGTGTAAGTATGGTTGTTTTTCTATAATTATTAATCCATAGCCTGACGAGCCAGACCCACATCAAGATGTAGGGTCTGGACACTCACCGTAGACAGGGCGCAATCGGAGGGGTGGGATAAACAGTTGTCTTTCAAATTCCCTCCCCGCAATAGGATAACGCTAAACGAATCATCTTCTTGTTTTCAAGTAGCAGGATGCGTAACCTTCCCTCTCCACGCAATAGGATAACGCTAAACGAATCATCTTCTTGTTTTCAAATAACAGGATGCGTTACCGTCGCAACTTCTGGTCGCATGTCAGTCACCATTATGTTAAGCCCACCCACCGACTCTATACACGCTGTGATTGGAACGCTGGTGCTGGGGGTTCTCAGCTCCCTGGCTCAATGGATCGTGCCTAGACTGCCCCGCCAGCCAAATTACATTTGCTGCCGCTAGGGGCGTCTAGATTTCTAGGCTAATTAATCCATGCTTTTATTTGTGATTTGTTTAACAGAGAGGAGAATTAAAGGTGAACGACATCTTCCACCTCCACAGGAGTCTGGCAGGCAGGAGGATGGAGATGCTGCAGTTACTCCTCCACCTCCACAGGAGTCTGGCAGGCAGGAGGATGGAGATGCTGCAGTTGCTCCTCCACCTCCACAGGAGTCTGGCAGGCAGGAGGATGGAGTTGCTGCAGTTGCTCCTCCACCTCCACAGGAGTCTGGCAGGCAGGAGGATGGAGATGCTGCAGTTACTCCTCCACCTCCACAAGAGTCTGGCAGGCAGGAGGATGGAGATGCTGCAGTTACTCCTCCACCTCCACAGGAGTCTGGCAGGCAGGAGGATGGAGATGCTGCAGTTACTCCTCCACCTCCACAGGACAGTTTTGAAATCAGCACTTCGACAGCAAGCAGTTTGTGGGCAGTTGTGGGACGTTTGCTTGCTAACAAAACATAGATTGTCTGGCAGACACCTCACGAATAACCTCAGACTTGTTTCCTGGTTACAGTAACTAGGGCATTGGGATTCACTGTGTCTATTTCTCAATAACTTTTACAAACTCTTATGTGTGTGTGACAGGAGGGAAACAGGTTTTGTGTGTGTGTGTGTGTGTGTGTGTGTGTGTGTGTGTGTGTGTGTGTGTGTGTGTGTGTGTGTGACCAGAGGGAGACATGTTTTAAGTGTGTGTGTGTGTCTTTATGTCATTGGATGTTCATTCACTAAGCCTTGGCAGGGACGTTTTTGTTGGTTACACACACAGTGTATATTATAGGTGACCTGACACTGTATCTCTCTCTCCTCACCTTCCTCTCCCCTCTTCTTCTGCAGGCGCAGTGAAGCCCCGTCTCTCTGTTCGGCGAACGTCACCACCCTCCTCCTCCTCCCCTCGGACTCTGCCCTTCTCTCTCCAGCATCTCCACCCCCCTGCCCAGAACCTGGAGCCAAGCAGTTTAGTTTTGCTTTACTCCTTTTATGTCTGAGGGAATGAAAGAAAATCCTCCTTCACATTGTACTTTTTTGGAAGTGAGCATTGACTTGATGTACACTTCTTCATATTAATCTAAAACATTGGTGTGTGTGAGGGACTGTAACTGTACGATGTGACTGACTGATTAAACTGAGTTTGTGCTTGCATGTACACAACGTTGAAGAGCAAAACAATGTTATACAGTATACTATATATACTACTATACAATGTATACTGTTAAAGTGTGTGTGTGTGTGTGTGTGTGTCTGTAATTTTGCTTGCTAAAAATGTCCTGTTTGATTGTGAGTGTGCATAATGTTGCATGCACAAGATGGTCTAAGGTATGTGTGTGTGTGTGTGTGTGTGTGTGTGTGTGTGTGTGTGTGTGTGTGTGTGTGTGTGTGTGTGTTTGTTGAAAGTGGAACCCAAACATTTTCCCCATTGGTCAACATGTGAATAATTCATCAGCGTCACACCCATCCACTCATGAGTGGCCCATACATGTTTAAATGACCAAACTGCCCATGTGCAGTGAGGGACGTATTACATGTAATAGAAGAGCCCTGTATCTTTCTGCTGCAGGAGAATGAAGCCAGAGGGCTCCTCTATTAGGAGATTTACTCCTTTACTCAGAGCTCAGCTGACTCACCCACCCAGGGCTGTGGCCCAGCACATGGGGAGACCTCTCACGTGTCACTAGTCTGCAAATGTCCAGCTTGTTTGACTGCACTGTGGCACTAGGACGACCACCAGTTGGTTCATATACTGTATGCATACTTGAAGTGCATTGCAAACTGAGATGCCCTGCACATATAGTGAAAATCAATGTGATTTACCCCCTGGTGGTAGTTCCAGTTTAACTCTCAACTGCCTCTGGTGGTAGTTCCAGATGAACTCTCAACTGCCCCTGATGGTAGTTCTAGTTTAACCCTTAACTGCCCCTGGTGGTAGTTCCACCACTGGTCACTGCTGAAATTACTGAGGTCTTTTCTTGGTTTCATCTTTCACGACCCAGATCCAGTCACCTGCAGCACCAAGACTTCATTTTTATTTATTAAAATATGACGATGGTGATTTACATACAATCCCAACACATTATTTAATCTATAAGGTAGGATTGCATTCATCATTTAATTGCATTATCCAAAGACTATATACTAGTAAACATGACTAAACTAAACTACAAGAATATCGAACACTTTTCCCACTTGTGCTCTCTGAACTGAATACAAACACTTAACAGTGAAGGCATGTTCAGAATTAAAAAACACACACACACACACACACACACACACACACACACACACACACACACACTCACAAGAAATTCACAAGGAACACGGTATACAAACTGCACTCCACACTCCACTGCAATAAATGCAGTAAATAACTATGTGGAGCTCAAAACATGATATCATTTTGCTCAAAACATCCCGGAAACATGAACCACTAAATAAAGAACCAAACATGTGGAACTAATACTAATATCAACATTGTAATATGTAACATTATAAAATGATGTAAAAATATCAACATTTTAAATAATGAACCAATCAACATTTTGAATGCTATCAGGCATTTGACCACAACACATTTCCAGTGTCAGACCATCACACTGTGTGTATGAACAGGAGTGTGTGTGACTGGTGTTCCTGCAGCATGAGGAGGTCATGTGATCTGACACAGGGACAGAGAGAGGAGGAGCAGGAAGACACACACACACACACACACACACACACACACACACACACACACTGTCTGAGAACAGTCCAGAGTCAGATTCACTGCTGTATGAACAGGTCAAGGTCAAGGTCAAGGTCAAGGTTAAGTTTATTGCCATATAGTGAAGATACACAATAGGAATGTTTTACAGCCAATTCACGTATGCATATGGTTGACAGCAGCAGACATATAATAGACATAGACATGACAAAAATGACAATAGAAGCTGAGGTATTAATGTTGAAAGTGCTGATGATATGCAGGCAGAGAGCAGTTAAGTAAAGTGCAGTGGACAACAGTAAAGGTGCAAAACAGTGCGTCAGTGCATTCAGTCCTAGAGAGAGTTCGAACTGTGATTGAAAAGCCTGGCAGCTGTAGGGAAGAAGCTCAGGCGATGCCTGGACTTCACTGCTCTCGGGAGCCGTAGCCTTCTCCCAGAGGGGAGCATTTGGAAGAGGGCGGAGCCTGGATGTAAAGGGTCCTCCATGATCTTTTTTGCCCTCTTCAATGCCCTGGTGTTGTGGAGTAACTCCAGGCTGGGTAGGGTGGTGCCAATCACCCTCTCAGCTGTGCGGATCACACGCTGCAGTTTAGCCTTGTCCTTGGCTACTGCAGCAGGGAACCATGTGATGATGGACTGTGTGATGATGGATTCGATGATGGTTGTGTAGAACTGGGTTAGTATTGACTTGGGCAACCTGAATTTCTTTAGCTGTCGCAAGAAGAACAGCCGCTTATGTGCCTTTTTCAGAAGGGCCAAGGTGTTAAGGCCCCACTTCAGGTCACGGGAGATGGTTAGCCCTAGGAAGCGGCAGTGTTCTGCAGTGAAGGTGAAGGTGGATGTACCTGTTGGAGGAGCTCATGTGATCTGGCAATGACAGAAAACAGATGGAGGGATGAGGAATGCAGGAGAGGAAAAAGGGGGAAGAAAGAGCAATGAAGATGAAGGGAGGAAGAGAGGAGGATAGAGGACAGATAGAGTGAAGAGAAAGGGATAGAGTGAGAGAGAAGGAGTGGAATAGAGGAGGAAAAGAAATAGAACAAAATAGAGAGAGAGGGAAGACAAGAGAGGGGGAGTAGAGAGAGAGAGAGAGAGAAGAAAGAGAAGACTGAGGGTAGAGGGAAAGGGAGGTGAAGGAGAGGGACACCAGGCCAGACCAGAGACAGATCTGCTGCTGTATGAGCAGGTGACAGGTGGACACACCTGTTGGAGGTGGAGCTCATGTGATCTGGCACAGGGACACTGGGGGTAGTGTTGTTTTTGGCGGCCTGTTTTGGTTTTAGTTTTAGTCTAGTCTTTGTGTCAAGCTGTCATTTTAGTTTTTATCAGTTTTAGTCACGTTCATACTCTTTTAGTCTAGTCAAGTTTTAGTCGACTAAAAGTATGAGCATTTTAGTCTTATTTTCGTCTAGTTTTAGTTGACGAAAACTAATGACTTTTAGTCTTGTTTTAGTCAATGAAAATTGGATTTTAGCATCTTTTTATTAATGCAATTCTATTTTAAGGGGTTGTTCCTCCATAGACTGGGTAAGACTGTTTTTAGTGGCAGGCACTATAGCACCAGCGAACTCTGAAACTATAGGACTGGATGAAATGTGCAGATAACGGTCTCCACTGATAAATATCACACTGGCTAACCTGGAAATTAGGTCCTATGTCCAAAATTCTGAACTACCCCTTTAATAGGAAATGATACATTTTGGTTAATTTTCATGGATTAAAAAATTACAAATATTACAGGTTACATAGGCACTGAACATTGACAGTGGAATCAGGTACACAGAGTTTGGTCTCCCCCTGTCACCATGAAAGGACTATTTGGAATATTCTGTAGACCTGCTGTTCCTTTTCTGAGAACAATTTAACTTAAGATCAAGTTGTCCTTAGGTTATTGAATGCTGTAAATGTGGATGCTATTTCACCATTAACTAGGTAGCCTAAGCGTGGTTACACACAGTTGTCATCTTAATGCAGTGTTTTGTAGCCTATAAAACGCATTTCACGTTCATCACTCAGTTTTGGTAGGCTACAGGCCTATGCCTTGAGTGGTCGCTGCCCCTTTAAATGCGTGGGACTTTAAATTACGTTTTAACTCCATGCTGATTTTGTTGATGAACAGCACCGTCTTTGATTCAGTTTTTCTACCGTTTAAATTAACGACACGCGCGCAATTGTGTTCTTGCAATTCACACACAACAGATAGCCTACTAAGCCAAGGTTCCATTAAAAATGTGTCTATGATTAGAACTTCGTTGCTGATCGGTGGAATAATGTTATTAGCCTATTGTAGGCGATATGACAGCGCCAGCATCAGCTGGACAGAAGCTTAGGCTACACACTAATCAAATCTGCAGTTGCCTGTTAACATTTTCATTTGAATTAGATCTACATGCAGAGGTGAGATAAGTAGGCTAGCCTAGTGCAAAGTTGAACTGAGAGAGTTGCCAATCTAATGGACTGAACGTAGCCTATATTTCTTAGCTTCTAGCGATAATGATAGGCTATACATCTACCGCTCCTTTTAGTCCGGGAGCCAAATACCATAATTTAGGTGAACCTGGCTTTGTCGGTTAAAGTTTTTTTTTTTGCAGAATCTAGTAGACTAGGGGTACCTCTTTAAGATTTAAGAGGGTGCCCGGTGATATCCCTTGGGCAATTTCATATATTAAGCCTTTCTTGTCCAATGTGTTGACTATAAGGCGGATATACTACAGGTGAATAGGGTAAAAAAAATTAACAAGCAGATATCACTATGAAACTTCACCAGTTGATTACTTAGATCAATATGAAAAATAAATGTATTACAAGTTTTCTGAAATTTAATGTTTGAATATGCAAATTAGGTATGATGTAATTAAATATGCGCTGATTTGCATAAACGTAAAAAGATCAAATCTGAACATTGGACAAAGCCAGCTTAAATTTTTTTCCCAAGGGATATCACCGGGCACCCTTTTAAATCTTAAAGAGGTACACCTACTCTACTAGATTCAGCAAAAAAAAAAAAACTTTAACCAACAAAACCAGGTCTGACCTGGGTTGGTTGCAACCTGACCCCATGGCTTAGTGACTGGTCTGGTCTGCCAAAAGCTCACGAGAACCTTAAAGGAACACTTCACTTTTGTCGGTTAAAGTTTTTTTTTTTGCTGAATCTGGTAGAGTAGGTGTACCTCTTTAAGATTTAAGAGGGTGCCCGGTGATATCCCTTGGGCAATTTTGTATATGAAGCCTTTCTTGTCCAATGTGTTGAATATAAGGCGGATATGGATGAGTTTCCTCTCTCACTCGGAGAACAAAATCTCCACTTCACAAGCATCTACATACACCAAACTTTTCAGTCTTATACCTAACCATGTTTAGAAGGATTTTGCAGAGGGGTTTGTTGATATATTATTCTTAGCCTGATTTACATGACATTTTATTCCAAAAAACATGGCGAAAATTGATTTTTTAAAGGCTGGTATAGTATTTTCTGATTTACTGAATAACTAAATGAGATATCCATAATTCCCTCTCTAAAATACTTTTCATCTCTTATGTCAACAAAATGAAAAGAAAAAAATTGAAACTGGCTTTACCCAATGTTCAGATTTGATCTTTTTACGTTTATGCAAATCAGCGCATATTTAATTACATCATACCTAATTTGCATATTCAAACATTACATTTCAGAAAACTTGTAATACATTTATTTTTCATATTGATCTAAGTAATCAACTGGTGAAGTTTCATAGTGATATCTGCTTGTTAATTTTTTTACCCTACACATTGGACAAGAAAGGCTTAATATACGAAATTGCCCAAGGGATATCACCGGGCACCCTCTTAAATCTTAAAGAGGTACCCCTAGTCTACTAGATTCTGCAACAAAAAAAAAACTTTAACCGACAAAGCCAGGTCTGACCCCATGGCTCCCTGACTATTTGCTACATGATCAAATATTATCAGATGAGTGACAGAAGCACCGGATATGACCAACAGGCCCACGCGAGAAACGCTGGTCCTCTGGTATGATAATCAGACCATGCAACCTGATGCGCCCCTGAAGTGAGACGCAGGAAACAGAAATACTGCAAAATAATAACACGACTAAACGACACAAAATAATGTTATAACATTCCTGTCCTTCTGGTCTTCGAAAACGAAGAGATGTTAGCATGGTTTTTATTTTGTAAACCACATTTAGTCTCTTTTTTATTCGTCAACGATATTGCCTTATAAATTTAATTATAGTCATCGTCACATGGCCAGCATTTACGTTGCGTCTCGTCTCGTTATAGTCACGTGAAAAAAGTTCGTTGACGACGATATTTAGTCATAATTTTCGTTGACGAAAGCAACACTAGGAGTCACCTCTAAACTCTAAACCATAAACCCTGGACAGAGGGGCTCAGTGAATGTGGAGAATGTGTGCAGGTGGGTGTGTTTGTCAGAGGAGATGCTGTAGAACAGGGGTATTCAATTAAAATTCAAAGAGGTCCAGTTACTAAAATGTCCTCCCGGCAAAGGTCCGAATCTTAAATTGTCACTCAAAATAGTGTAGGCTACCCTGATGTTAATAAAATCAATAACGCGTGTATTTCTAGGCCTATTTAATTTATTGCTACATTTCAAGTGTTTTCAAAGTAATATGCTTGTAACATACCAAAAAGTCTTAACTTGAATGATACTTGAATGCAAAACAATACTGTAGTTGTCTTTACTAGGAATACATTTCAAGAAAGTTAACAGACAACAGACACTGAATTATTCTGAAGAGAATAAATATAAAGTGCAAGCACAACTTTGAGCAGCCTGAACTTAGGGCCTTCAAGTAGCCTAATGTAAAACATTCCGAATCTTTTGAATAAAATAAAAGTGGATCTTTAAGAAAAAAGAAAAAGAAAAAGTTCTTTGCATACTGCGTTCTAGTTAGTACATTCTCTGCTAATAGTTCAGATTTATTTTCTTGTTGTTGAAGCTGACAATGGGATCTGTAACGTTTCTGCAGCCGCATTAAGCACTCATTCACAGCTGTCCCATCGCTACATGCTGTCTTGTGTTGCACCAAAATCCACGAAATCTTTAACGAACACTAATTTGCCTGTAAATGCATGCGTGATCACACGAGTAGACCTGTCATAGTTTGCTTTCAATTTGATAATTATTATCCTACTCCGCCGAGGAGGAGAGTAGCCTATGTTTTCATCGGGGTTTGCGTTTGTTTGTCTGTTTGTTAGCTCTCGGAGTGCTTTTCAAGTTTTACTTGCCCTCACTGCGGACTTCTGCGCGTACAGTACCTTTCCTCAAACGACCCGTGTTTGATCTCATAGTGACGCTAACGTCGCCACAGTTTCACAGCGCATATTCACAGCAGAACGAACGTATTGATCCGTCCATTCATCTTCAAAAGTTCGGTTTTCACCATCTATTTTTTCTTATTTTTGAGCAAGCCATTTTCTCTCATCTCCTCTCTCTCCCGCTATATAGGCCTATTCTCTGTTGCTGAAAGGTAAACAATCGAGTTGATTGGCTTGGCTACGGACGATGCTCTTTGATAATATTAGGCCGACAATTTCAACGGGTCCGGACAGAACCGTCACTGGGTCCGGACCCGGACCGCGGTCCGCCATTTGGTGATGCCTGCTGTAGAAGGACAGAGTGCCGGCTGGCCAGTCGAGGTACACTCCTACTCTTCTGGAGCGGGAGGAGGGGGCAGGTATGTCAGTGTTTTTATTATTTTTCTAAAGTCTATCATTTTGGGCTTTTATGCCTTTAATCAGATAGGACAGTGGAGAGTGACAGGAAGTGAGTGGGAGAGAGAGAGAGAGTCAGAGTGGGATCTGGAGAGGACCACGGGATGGGAATCAAACCCGGGCTGGACAGTCAGACAGGTGACCAAGGAGCCAGTGGTCACTATGAATGAGATCTGGAGTTCCTTTGAGAAGGCGAGAGAAGCGTAAAGAAGGACAAAACAAAGACTCTATTCTATAGGCTACTCTAACTATTTGGCCACAATTCCCGATGGAAGAAACCAGCACTGAGCTGCACTGATGTGTCCTTGCTGTTCCACTGAGCTGCACTGATGTGTCCTTGCTGTACCACTGAGCTGATGTGTCCTTGCTGTACCGCTGAGCTGATGTGTGTCCTTGCTGTACCGCTGAGCTGATGTGTCCTTGCTGTACCGCTGAGCTGATGTGTCCTTGCTGTACCACTGAGCTGAGGTGTCCTTGCTGTACCACTGAGCAGATGTGTCCTTGCTGTACCACTGAGCTGATGTGTCCTTGCTGTACCACTGAGCTGATGTGTCCTTGCTGTACCACTGAGCAGATGTGTCCTTGCTGTACCACTGAGCTGATGTGTCCTTGCTGTACCACTGAGCAGATGTGTCCTTGCTGTACCACTGAGCAGATGTGTCCTTGCTGTACCACTGAGCTGATGTGTCCTTGCTGTACCACTGAGCTGATGTGTCCTTGCTGTACCACTGAGCTGATGTGTCCTTGCTGTACCACTGAGCTGCATAAAGGAATGTGACCCCGTTTCTCCAGGTGTGGATAAAGGAACGTGACGCCGGTTCTCTAGATGTGGATAACGTGACCCCGGTTCAGCTGCAGAAGCTGCTTCCCTGACAGACATCTTCATAAAGGCGTAAAGGCCAGCCCTGGACATACACCCACTGGGGAGGGAACAGAGAAACAGACCCTACCGGCGACCTCCGCCACCCAAGACCAGTGACAGGAGTGGTCAGTTCAGCAGTGGTTTTTCACTGATTGTCGTTACCAAAACAGCATGTCATTACTGACATGTTACTTCATTTATAGTAAACATAGCTGTATCTTCAATGTTGAGCTGCTACATGAAAAGCTTCATGACAAGTTAACTGCATATTCAAAGAAAAAAAAAACATCCAAAACTACTTTACCAGAACATTTTGATGGTGAGAATATAACATATTTCAAATCTATTTAAACTCAGCTGTGGCCATCATTATATCATTTTGAGAAGACACCCGTAGATATGTAGCCTACAGTACCTACAGCAATTGTTGTTAACAGGGTTGGGAACCAACTCCTCCTGTCCTGGCCTTGCATGGTATGAAATTGAAAAGATGAAGAATGATGAATGCAATAAAGATTATTCTATTCTATTCTATTGTCCTCTGTTATATTCCATCTTATTACACTGTCTGCTCTTCTGGTCTGTGTAACAGTAAATGTGTCCTCACTGCAAGTAGTAAGACTACAGTAAAACTCACTAGAGTAAGGCTTAGTAAGACTGGAGTGGACCTTTAACTGGTGTAATCTCTTACTAGCCTGCCCTGTAGATTGTAGTACACTCATCACGCACATGCACGCACGCACACACACACACACACACACACACACACACACACACACACACACACACACACACACACACACACACACACACACACACACACACACACACACACACACACACACACACACACACACAGTGAAATACAACATTACAATACACCTCACTGGAGGAAGGCTCAATAAACATTACAATAAATCTCACTGGAGTAAAGCTTAGTGAGGCTACAGTAAAACTCACTGGAGTAAGGCTCAATAAACATTACAATAAATCTCACTGGAGTAAGGCTTAGTGAGACTACAGCAAATCTCACTGGAGTAAGGCTTAGTGAGACTACTGTAAATCTCACTGTAGATTGTAGTATACTCATCACACACGTGCACATGCGCGCGCGCGCACACACACACACACACACACACACACTGAAACATATGACTATTGTCTTGTAATTGTCTTCATATTGGGGTCGAGGCTGGCATTACAAAGGAAGTTTTACATAAATGTATTGATAGTACTGCAATATGAATCTTATTCTTTGTGGATTTTTATTTACTTCTTGGATGCCTGTCTAGAAATGTCTGTTCAAAATTCATGTGAATTGCCACATTACATATATTTACTGATACAAATGTTTTTGTATTAAAAACATTCTTCATAAAGTACTGCGTATATTTTCTGTGTATTTACAAAGGTCACTTTAAAACATATGACTTCAAATATTAATGTGATAAAACCTGAACACAACTGAGAGGGAGAGATCATTAAAGGATGACATAACTGGAGAACAGAAACAGAACAAAACTCCTATTGAGTAAAAAGGACTGCCCTATACAGTATACATACAGTACAGTGTCTTCAACATCAACTTATTTATGCACAGTGTGAACACGTCTTTCATGTTGAACACAATGGGATGGATTCATTAAACTCCATGCATTTGTATATGTTTACAGTTTGGATGTTTCTTCAGTTCAGAGAGCAGCTGCTGTGCTGAGGGTCCAGGCTGATTCCCCCCCAGCCAGAGCTCTCTGACGGTTGATGGGTTTGATCTCAGTGCTGATGCTAACATTCTGAAACCTTCATCTGTTATACTGCAGTTATACAGGCTGTAGGAGAAAGAAGGAAACACCTCATTAGATCAGCTGAATGTAAATATAAATCAACTTTCTCAGCCAAGTATACTTGCGTACACAAGGAATTTAGTCCCTGCATTTATCCCGTCCGTGAATTATTGAACACACTGAGCACACAGTGAACACACAGGCCCTGATGTACTAAGAATAGCGATCGTAACGTTTTTTGCGCCAAGGCCAACACGCTGCCGTTCTCCGCCCCCTAACGCAGTTTGCGAAGGACAACAACTGAACGACACATCAATCAGAAGCGCAGTTGAATGAAGTTAACTGATGACTACATTAAAAGGAATCCGACGTTTAGCGATCATGAAATAATACAATGCATAATGTCAACAAGCAGGAAGATAATTTAGAGTAGTAGTTCTACTCAAACTAGGCTTACTTGTGCACGTAGGCTATGGAAGATTTATCAAATCTATCAAGTAGGAAAGTTTAAGCGGATGGCGTGAAAGTGAAAGTAAACATTCGAAAAGCCACCGAAAGTTAAGGTTGCTTTTGATGTAGTACAAAGACGCAAAACTGGTGGTCTAATTAGCGATTTTGTTGTATTTGAATGATTCTCTTATAGATGCATTTAACAGCAAATCGCATTTAACACCTGCTTTTACAAGGCGGAAATATTTAGGCGCAAAATAGACGTGCGCTTTCATGGGCAGTTTTAGTACATACAGGGGAATACATAATTAGGCGCATTTAACGCTTCTCCTCCCATCTTTTTACACAAACCTCCTACTATCAGCTGACACTCCCATAAATCCATATGCATGAGACGGAAAAGCGCAATTTGCCATTTTCAGCTCCCGCGACAGGCAGTCTGCGCCTTCACCTCATTGCGGCATGTTGATACATACCTCGCCATCTTTCTATGCGCATGTTGCGAAACAAATACGCCTGAAGTGGGCGCAAAAGCGTTAGTACATCTGCCTCACAGTGAGGTGAAGCTCTCAGTAACCAGAACTTAAAGGGATAGTTCGGGTTTTAAGACACAAAGTTATATGGGTTCCCTGTCAGCAACGTTGTGCATCAGCAATGACTTACCCCCCGACAGCGTCCTGTGAGCCGAGATCCAGCCGGTTTTTGATGCTGAAGAAAGTAGTCCGGCAAGTTTCTGGGGTCACGAAAGTAAAGTGTTTTTCTTCTCAAAACCATACGTGTTCAAAAGAGTGATATATTTGCACCACAAAAACGTTGTCCAGGAAAAATTCAAACCTCGTTATCTTGGCACTATTTTTCTCGATTCCTATCACTGCGCGCTACTGACAGCGGGACAACGTTTTTGTGGTGCAAATATATCACTCTTTCCAACGCATATGGTTTTGAGAAGAAAAACACTTTACTTTCGTGACCCCAGAAACTTGCCGGACTACTTTCTTCAGCATCAAAAACGATCAAAAACCGGCTGGATCTCGGCTCACAGGACGCTGTCGGGGGGTAAGTCAGTGCTGATGCACAACGTTGCTGACAGGGAACCCATATAACTTCGTGTCTTAAAACCCGAACTATCCCTTTAAGTGAGCTGCTTTCATAGAGCAGCACTCGGGGAGCAGTGAGGGGTTAGGTGCCTTGCTCAAGGGCACTTCAGCCGTGGATGTGGGCATGGGAGAGCAGTGCTCAACCACATTTTTCCTACTGGTCAGGGATCGAACCCTTCAAAGCTTGGAGGCCATCTAACCAGTAGGACACGGCTGCCCCCTGAATGACACACTCACACCCATTTTGATTTTAAGAATGTTTAGATGATGCCCCCAGTCCATTGTAGCACTTGGAGCACACTGGCCAATAGCTGCAACTGTTCCACTGCCCTCCATGTTACAGTTTTTCTCAATTGTTTACACACAATTTCTGGTACTTGAGACACAATTCCAGTAATATGTAGCTCATGCACCAACCTCCTGAACTGATTCTGCTGAACTATAAGCACAATTTCTGCTTTACACTCAAATTGCCGTTCTAAAACACACTGTTTTCAAAACACTACACACAATTCTCTGAATTTGACACAATTTTCATGAAGAAAATGTCATGTTCTCTCAAGGAACACACTGCCATTCAAATTCTAAAGCTAACTGCCCTACCATGCACACTGACTCATCACATGGGCAAACACTTGTCACACAGTTTTACAATTATCAATCACAGCTTCAGTAAACAGTAGTAGTACAGGCAGAGGCAGAGCCAGAGGAGTGAGAGTAAGAGGAGGAGGACAGGGAGGCCAAGGGCCGTAATCTCTGATGAGATCCGAGCCACTAGAACATTGCAGTGCTGCGTATCAATACAGTACAGTACCGTACAGTATACAAGCTCAATGAGCACAGTAGTACAGTATTGCCTGTGGGCTGTTCTGTAGGACTGTAAAAATAAAGTATGTTTCAAGTATTTGGGGAAAGTATTCCTACTTTGTATTCCTACACAGTTTACAGTATTTTACTATTTGTTTGGCAGCTGAAGGATTACCAACACAAGGGCTTCTGTCTCCTGAAAAGGAAACTGAAATCATGAGCATTGTCCTAGAAGAAAATGCCATAACATTACGGCAAATACAAAGAAACGTGTTTGTGTGTGTGTGTGTGTGTGTGTGTGTGTGTGTGTGTGTGTGTGTGTGTGTGTGTGTGTGTGTGTGTGTGTGAGAGAGAGAGAGAGAGAGAGAGAGAGAGAGAGAGAGAGAGAGAGAGAGAGAGAGAGAGAGAGAGAGAGAGAGTGGGGGGGAGATCAAGAAGCCAAAGGTAAGACGCGTTTCATATGAAACAGTGTGTGTAAGAGAGAGTGTGTGAGTGTGTGTGTGTGAGAGAGAGAGAGAGAGAGAGAAAGGAATGAATACAAACGTTTGTTTTTGTGTAATGTTTTACAATTCACTGTCAAATTCACTGATAGCAACTCAGTTTCTGGTCTTTTGATACACACCTTAGTTCCTCCAGTTTACAGTTGGGATCCTCCAGAAGAGAAGAAAGATGCTTCACTCCTGAGTCTGTTGCTTTACTCCCCATCAGCAACAACCTTGTTATGTGTGAGGGGTTTGATCTCAGTGCTGATGCAAGAGCTGTGAAGCCTTCCTCTCCAATGCTGGAGTTCTGCAGGCTGTAAGAAAATGTAGGAGAAATACTTCATCTTCATGTCCATAACAATAGTACTGTAATTATCTGCTGGATATGGTTGTGTGGACAAATTACATGTGCACTGGGATGCAGATGAAAGAGAAATATGTTTTTCTCATGACTAAACAGTAACACTTTACATGTGAATAAGTGATATGTATGGAGTGTGAGTGTGAGTGTGAGTGTGTGTGTGTGTGTGTGTGGTTGTGTGGACAAATTACATGTGCACTGGGATGCAGATGAAAGAGAAATATTTTTTTCTCATGACTAAACAGTAACACTTTACATGTGAATAAGTGATATGTATGGAGTGTGAGTGTGAGTGTGTGTGTGTGTGTGTGTGTGTGTGTGTGTGTGTGTGTGTGTGGTCATGTCCCAGTCTAGGGGTTTGTGGAACATGAACAAAAGATAGGAGAGGGCAAAAATGTAGCATTAATTTAGATGGAAATAGCATAAAATGTATTTATTTACAAAAATATAATAATCGGAGAGCAGGCAGGAGCAACAACGACGGCAACAAAAACAGAGCAGAGCAACGGAGCGGTGTGGCGTGGCGTGGTAGCGGCCAACCCCAAATCCTGTGACACAGGAAGCCCCAATCACATCCCAGCCAATTAGGAATCATTTGGCCAGAGGAGCGTTTGAGATCAACAGAACACACAGGACAGACCAAAGCAAACACACACTGAAAAAATCACACAGGGACATAACAGTGTGTGTGTGTGTGTGTGTGTAGTGTAGTGTCTGTGTGTGTGTGTGCGTGTGCGTGTGTGTAGTGTAGTGTCTGTGTGTGTGTGAGAGACAGAATGAATGAGAGAGAGAACGATTGAGAGGGAGATCAAGTGTGTGTGTGTGTGTGTGTGTGTGTGTGTGTGTGTGTGTGTTGTCTGTGTGTGTGTGTGAGAGAGAATGAATTAGAGAGAGAACAATTGAGAGGGAGATCAAGAGAAAGGGCAGAGATATAAGAAGTGTTTGAAGTAATAACTGATTTCATGTGAATGAAGAAAAATGTGTGTTTTAGAGCGTGTGTTTGTGATACTCACTCTAGTGTCTCCAGTTTACAGTTGGGATCCTCCAGAAGAGAAGAAAGATGCTTCACTCCTGAGTCTGTTGCTTTACTCCCTAGCAGCTTCAGCACCCTCATGTGTGATGGGTTTGATCTCAGTGCTGATGCAAGAGCTGTGAAACCTTCCTCTCCAATGCTGCAGTTCCTCAGGCTGCAAAGAGAAGTAGGAGAAATACTTCATCTTAATGTCCATAACAATCCAATAGTACTCTAATTATCTACTGAATACGGCTGTGAGGACAAATAAGATGTGCACTGGGATGCGGATGAGAGAGAAACTATTTTTACTCATGACTCAACAAACATGATAAAGTGACATGTGTGGAGTGTGTGTGTGGTGTGTTTCTGTGAGTGTATATGTGTGGCAAAGTGGATGGTTTGCTATATTTTGACACATGTCGACTACGCCATCTGAGGCCCTTCCCCTCAGAATATGAATGGTTAATGGATTTAAACTAGCTACCAGGCAACACAGGTTCGGGGTCACGGAAAACCAGAGAGGCGTGTGTCCAAAAATAAACTCTTTATTACAATTAAGAACATAGGGAGTGAATTCTCTCCAGTGTGGGTTCGCTCAAGTCAGTATATTATTCTCCAGTGTGGATTCGCTAAACAGCAGTAGTACTCTCCAGAGTGAGTTCGCTAAAGTCAGTATGGTTCTCCAGTGTGGATTCGCTAAACAGCAGTAGTACTCTCCAGAGTGAGTTCGCTAAAGTCAGTATGGTGGCTATTCAGGGAATGAGACACTCGTGAATACACAGCACTACAATGCACTCAGTTGTCACAGCAAACAGTGTAAATCACAATCACTTCACGCTGGCTTATGGTGACAAATTATGACACGCAGTGCAACAAGGTAAGGATAGCCTCCACAACCGAACTGCGTTCGTAGTCACTCGTTAGCACACAGCAGCACAACTGTCGTCACTTCAGTTAGTCAATTAGGGCTGACTTCGTGGTGGCTAAACACAGCCGATTCAACCACGGAATGAAACACAAACACAACACTGAACAAAACAAAACAAGACAAAACAAAACAAGACAAAACAAAACAGCAGCGTTCGTCGGAACTGGGACCAAGACGCCTTGATGTTGCCGCCCCCTGTTATGCCCGAGATCGCTCTGCTGTGGTCGGTCATAAGGCCCATGTTCAGCGACTAACTGCACTCCGAGAAGTCGGCGGACACACGGAACCGGCCAGAGGTGAAGCCAATACGGGGAGCGGTGAAGGCTGGAGTCAAGCAAACAATGTAGCTACGACGCTAGCCTTCAACATAAAAGCTAAAACCTTATAGCCGCTCCCACGTACTGATTGGCTCACCTCCAATTTCCCAGAGCCACTCAGAAGGGCATTGCCGAGCTGTCTAAGGGGCGTGGACCTAGTCCTGCTACATTCGCATGTGTTTGTGTGGTGTGTGTATGTGAGTGTGAGTGTGTGTGAGAGAGAGAAAGAAAAGGCAGAGAGATAAGAAGTGTTTCAAGGAATGTTCACTGATTTCATGCGAATGGACAGAAATTTGGGTGTTTGAGTAAAGTTTCAAAATTCAAATTTACTGATAGCAATTCAGTATTTGGTCTTGCAATACTCACTCTAGTTCCTCCAGTTTACAGTTGGGATCCTCCAGAAGAGAAGAAAGATACTTCACTCCTGAGTCTGTTGCTTTACTCCCCATCAGCCACAGCACTCTCATGTGTGAGGGGTTTGATCTCAGTGCTGATGCAAGAGCTGTGAAGCCTTCCTCTCCAATGCTGCAGTTCTGCAGGCTGTAAGAAAATGTAGGAGAAATACTTCATCTTCATGTCCATAACAATAGTACTGTAATTATCTGCTGGATATGGTTGTGTGGACAAATTATATGTGCACTGGGATGCAGATGAAAGAGATTTTTTTTTCTCATGACTTAACAGTAACACTTTACAAGTGAATAAGTGATATGTATGGAGTGTGAGTGTGTGCGTGCGTTTGGCGTGCGTGCGTGCGTGCGTGCGCGTGTGTGTGTGTTGTCATGTCCCAGTCTAGGGGTCTATGGAACATGAACAAAAGATAGGAGAGGGCAAAAATGTAGCATTAATTTAGATGTATTTATTTACAAAAATATAATAATCGGAGAGCAGGGGCCTATTGCACAAAACTAGGATAAGGGATTAACCCGGGATATCTTGGTTATCCTGGCTCAATTTATCCGTGATCCAGTTGCACAAAAGCGGGATAGGGGGCAGCAGGATATGTTATGGTATAAGTTACCATGGCGATTTATTCTGTGGAGCTAGCCTGTGGGGTGTCCTACGAAGCAAGTTAGACAAATCTAGGTTATCTAGACATATCGAGGCTGCACAAAGCCTCAACTCGGGTATTAAGTTAAGTGATCCTACGACAGCAGGTATGTGATAAATTTGTCAAACTAGGCTTTCAGCTCAGATCTGTGCGCGTTCTCGTGCTTGGGGTGATTTTGACCAATCGGGAAACGTGGAGACGCACAAGACAGCCTAGGTTTACAAACGATTACTTCCGCATTTATGAGCGGTAGCGAAATCTAGGGTGGTCTTTTTTAGTGTCTAACCTGTAACATCAAAAAGTCGATGGTCATCAGATATTGTATGGCATGCATGTCCATAGTAGTGACATATTTGCACGCACAACATAGTTAAAAGCGCCTTCGAGATTCAAAATGTTTGCAGAGGCGGGGCTGAACCTGTTCAAAGTGTGACAGATTAGCACACGTGAGATAACTTCGTTTTTCAAGATAATGGATTGGTTAGAATTGGTCAGAGGGCGGTGATATTTCACGATTTGAGCTATAACTAAGCACATAACCGGCTCCCGACCAGGTTTGGTTGCGAGCATAAGATACCATGGTGATACAGCGACGCTAAAACAAATCCACTTTCGTATGACAGCATACCCTGGTTTTGAGCGCAACATACCTCGCTAAGCCACTAATCGAGCTTCGTAGGACACCCCACTGCTCCTGGGGGGTATTTCACAAAACCAAGATAGGGGATTTAGACAGGCTTACTGGGTTATCCTGGATGAACATAGCCTTGACTTGGTTTCACAGAAGAGATCACATATAAGTTACCATGGGAATTTATACTTGGAAGCTAGCCTGCTCCCGACCAGGCTAACAGCCAAGCTAAGTTAATTCTAATGGTAATTACATTATCTGATTGGTTCTGCTAGCTGTCATTCAAATCAGACCTCCATGCGATTTTTTCAAAGAGCTGTATTCCAAATATATTGTTTGCTACTTGCATTTACTCGCAAAACACAGCAGAATGTCTGCCTAATACCATATGGATGTTATTTAAATTATGGTGGCCTTATAATTAATAACATACTCGTTGTTTGCTTATTTTTTGACGGACGTTTGATGAATAAATAGCCTAGTAGTTTATTGGAAGTGGAGGGGACATTTTTCAAAGGTGTTTTCAACTAATTCGACAAATTAAGATATATATAGTCATACTGTGTGCATCTTTGCGGTGGCTAAGCGCTTTCTTAATGACGTTGCGTGCCGAGACAAGGAATCTCTCTCACGTGGGTGCATACGTACATTTGCATTCACTTGGTCTGCCACACCTACTCCCGCTATGTAACAGAAATAATCATGATTCCCATCCAAAAAAGTACAACTTTACCTCGTTGTTAGTCTATATCAAAAGCGGTTGTTCACTTTGTGTGCAAGACGCTATTTTTCGCGTCTTTTTTATTCCAACCGTGAGTTATTTGGGGGAGAAACGAGAACGCGCACACATACCGAATAACTTACACCTGGCTTGACCTAGCCGCCTCAACTCATCTGCGCTCAGCATTAGTGAAACGTGTTTTGCATGTTTACTTTGACCAGGCTTGGTCAACCGCGTGTGTCGTCACTTATCTTGGATCTACTTACTCTGGTTTTGTGAAATAGGCCCCTGACCAGGCTAACATCCAAGATAAGTTGATTCTAATGGTAATTATGTCACCTGTGGGGTATACTACGAATCTCGATTAGTGGGTTAGCGAGGTATGTTGCGCTCAAAGCCAGGGTATGCTGTCATACGAAAGTGGATTTGTTTTAGCGTCGCTGTATCACCATGGTATCTTATGCTCGCAACCAAACCTGGTCGGGAGCAGGTTATGTGCTAAGTTATAGCTCAAATCGTGAAAATCGACCGCCCTCTGGCCAATTCTAACCAATCCATTATCTTGAAAAACGAAGTTATCTCACGTGTGCTAATCTGTCATACTTAGAACAAGTTCAGCCCCGCCTCTGCAAACATTTTGAAACTCGAAGGCGCTTTTAACTAGGTTGCACGTGCAAATATGTCATTACTATGGACGTGCATACCATGCAATATTTGATGACCATCGATTTTTTGATGTTATGGGTTAGACACTAAAAAATACCACCCTAGATTTCTCTGCCGCTCATAAATGCGGAAGTAATCGTTGGTTAACCTAGGCTGTCTTGTGCGTCTCCACGATTCCCGATTGGTCAAAGTCACCCCAACCACGAGAACGCGCACAGATCTGAGCTGAAAGCCTAGTTTGATAAATTCATCCTTGAGTGAGTTTCGTAGTACCACTCAACTCTGATTGCGACTTTCGTTTTTAGCAATCCAGGTTATCCAAAGAAAACCTGGTTATGTTCAACGAGATTCGTAGTATACCCCACTGGGGGGGATATGTATGTTTTGTGAATAAGACTGCTTGTGCAACTGGGCAAGGAAAGGGGGGGTTTTGTAGGGGATGTTTTATTATGGACCATTTGTTATGGATGGGAGAATTGTGGACATTACCTCAGAATGTGGACTCTTGATTGTAAGAACATTATGAACGCTAGGTGAACGTGACTTGTCTTGTTAATTGCATTGGACTGGAGCTTTACACCATTGCCCACAGCTGTCTTGCTAGACAGGCAATCTACCAGCCTGTTGCTGGTTGGCTATGGTTCTAGCTACAGCGCGAACGGGGAGGATAAAATGTCCAGGCTATCCGACGAGAGGGAGGAAGAGCCATCGGGAGGACGGGACCTCTGGCTAGGCGGCTATCGAGGACGGTGTTCCTGTGTGTTCCGGCCAGGATCGCTGCAGGAGAAGACCACGCCGATCATACAACACGGAACAGGGAAGGACGTTGTTTATTCTCTTTTATCGATCTCCTGTCTGTGTAGTTACGATTGCTGTTGGCTGTCCGAAGGTGTGCTGTGCTGACGACGAGGAGGTGGACCAGCTCAACGGGCCGGGAGGCGAGCGAGTCGAGGATCTTCATAACACATCCAACGATCACGACGAGTCTTGCTAAAGGGACGTTGAACAGTCTTTTGTCTTTGCATGTGTGCGAGAAGTCAAGCCATAGTCCGGTTGTGTCCTGATTCGCTGTTGTTGTCATTTTCCAGCTGGAGCCGGTGTTTTGTCGAGTGCTGCTGGCCGGGCCGCTTCCGTATCTGTGACTGGGGTGACGTCATCGCGCTGCCGTGCTTTCACGTAGCACGTCAGTAAAGGACTGCAGACGGTCGCTGAGGAACTCCATTTCCCAGGCTGCCTGGAGGGCGACGTTCTGAGTGACAATTCTTTTTTTCTTTTCTTTTTTGTGGCCGGGGAGGCCCCGGCCAACGAACATTATTATCATTATTATTAATAATTATTATTATTGTGATTTATTAGCATTAATGTTATTATTCTTTTTCTATTTTTCTTAGTTGATAATAATGTCTCCCTGTGGTAGTTAGGAGTCTTGGGGTACGGGGGAAATGGTATTGAGAGCTGTCAGTGTGCATTACGGGTCTGGCTAATTAAGTGTGTCCACTGGATATAGAGTGTATGAGTGTATAGATTGCTGTGCGTTTGGCTTTTCTCCGTATCTTTGCTGTGTATTATGTTACGGCTTGAGGGTGCTAGTAGTAACTCACCTGTGTGGTTTAGGGCCAACTGACCTTGAGTGTAGGACATCCTAGATGCCACCCTTGTCCCCCAACAGACTGTCTGCTATGTTTTTAGATGAAGAGTGCTAAATAAACTTTGTTTGTATTTCCCTAAATCTTGCCTCCTTGTGGTGTGTGTGTATCTGGGATCTTTGTCGGGTGTGGTGCCTGGCGGGCGACAATTACATTAGCTGATTGGTTCAGCTATCTGTCATTCAAATGAGACCTCCACGTGATTTTTTTTAAAGAGCTGTAGATTCCATTTATATATTATTTGCTACATGCATTTACTCGCAAAACACAGCAGAATGTCTGCCTAATACCATATGGATGTCATTTAAATTATGGTGGCCTTATAATTAATAACATAGCCTACTCGTTGTTTGCTTCTTTTTTGACAGATGTTTGATGAATAGGCTGCTGTAGGCTAGTAGTTGATTGGAAGTGGAGGGGACATTTTTCGAAGGTGTTTTCAACTACTTTGTGCATCTTTGCGGTGGCAAAGCGCTTCCTTAATGACGTTGCGTGCCGAGACAAGGAAGCTCTCACGTGGGTGCATACGTAAATTTGCATTCAGTTGATCTGCCACACCTACTCCCGCTATGTAACAGAAATAATCATGATCCCCCATCCAAAAAAGTAAAACTTTACCTCGTTGTTAGTCTATATCAAAAGCGGTTGTTCACTTTGTGTACAAGACGCTATTTTTCGCGTCTTTTTTATTCCAACCGCGAGTTATTTGAGGAGAAACGAGAACGCGCACATACACCGAATAACTTACACCTGGCTTGATGAATCCGTGTCTGCTCATCCTGGATTGGTCTTTGTGCAACCAATTCAGCCGGTATGCTCTTGTTTAGGATTCAGTGATCGCGGCTCAGTAACTTATCCCGGATGTCTTAATTCTGCTTTTGTGCAACGGGCCCCAGGCAGGAGCAACAACGACGGCAACAAAAACAGAGCAGGGGCCGGTTTCCCGAAGCCTTCTTAACGCTACGTAGTTCGTAACCTCTATCTTAAGCTCTACCTTAAGTACCTCACGCATTTCCCGAAACCTTCTTTGCTACGATTGTCTTTCGCACGTCGTTCGTTGGTAAGAGTGGTCTGGAGCACTCTCAGATCTCTCTTAGCTGCACCTTAGCAATGTTTCGACTCGCGACGCTAGTCGCCGCCACTGTACCCTACAGCAATTTCCGTTACGCATGCAACTCATATGATACAAAATCACTATTTTGGTTCGCCAATGATTTTATGTAAGTATGCTAATTTAGAAAATAGTTTCTGGAAATGTTTTCATACAAATATGAAACGTGCACGCATTTGAAAATAATTAAAAGCGCTTTATTCTTTGCTTCCCCCCACCGTCCTACAATGTTTAGGCCTAATGTGCGGGCTTGCTGTCATGTTTAATGTTAACCAAAGGCACACAATACTGAATGAGGATGTTGGTCAATCAGCTGTGATTAAAAAAAAGTCTACATAGCCTATTTCAACTAGAAAAGCACAAACCTCCCCCAAGCAAACACATGTAGCCTACGCCTCCTGCATCCAGACGGAGATACGAATCGAATCACTCACAAAATTAAATAGTTTCTTCCTTGGGTCATTTCAGATCTTCCCTGGAAATTTAATCGAAATCCATCTTTAAAGGTTGGGTACGGAATTAGCAAAACGGACGGCAGAGTTTGAACATATACAACCTCAAGTCCCGCCCTCCATGCACGAGCGACAATTCAAATGCGCAGCGCGAGAGCGAGCCAGGCTAAATGAAATGCCATCCTGGCGTCTACAGCACTATGAGCTCTAGTCTCCATACAATCACTCACATCAACTTCCCCAATTACATTCTTTATTCACCTCCAAAGGGTTGTAGTACATATGGATCAGTAGCCATAGGTGTGTATATTTGAACAGAATCTGGTTTGTTCTTACCAGGGCGATTATCTCCTGAAATATCCGAGTTTAGTGCTGCCCCGTTGGTTCGCCTATTCCACCGTAGCTCCAAGCTGTTAAGTTTCGATTTCATGTTTACAGCACTCTTCGTGTCATGGTAAAATTTAATTTTTGCTACATAGCTTATTTATTGCGTGGGTGATTGAGTTTCCGTAGGTATCCGCTGCCTTAGTTAGTTTGTATAGAAATGAAGTGACACATACAACAATAGGGGAACATGGACGTGCAGCAGCAGGCAGTTGGTTTCGTTTCAGCACTGACTCGCGGTCACCAGCTTTCGAAAGGGTCGCGCGCGGTGGGGAGGGGGAGTAGGAAGAGGAGTAAGACGTTAGATTGACGAACGAGCTGTGAAATGATGGTATGGGGTGAGGAATTCTATTGGCTGGAGTTTTTCGAGCCCTGCCCGTTCCGCAGATGATTGACGTGTTTAATTTCCATTTCAGTGCTTCCAACTTAGTGGCTATAAGTGGGTTAGGAATAGGATTTCAAGTGATTTTGCAAAAATGGCCAAAAAAGCTCATTCCATACCCTACCTTTAACTTTTAGAGTTAGACTATCTTGCAAACAAACGGACAAACAAACAAACAAACAAACAAACTAGAAAAGCACTCAGAGAGCGCAGACCTCTGCTTTCAAACATGAAGCGTTCGAATCTTTTTATCCATGCGGGAAACAAACTAACACACCAACAAACAAACCCAGATGAAAACATAACCTACTTGGTGGACGTAGATCATTTAATTTCTAGACTACTTTTTTATCATTGTATGCTAATAAGTTCATCCACGTTGAAGTTGCGTGAATGTTGTGGGGGCGATAGGCTATTATAAGCAATGTTTTTTGGTGCAAAGAACGCTTTCATAAGTCTGTCAAGCCTCCGCGTGAAATAAAAAATCGATTTCTGAGCAATCGATGTCACCTAATTCAGCACCTTCATGGTGGACAGTGCCTTATACGTCGGACGTAAGGAGCTTTTCGTAAGAAGACTCCTAAGTGATAGTTCGGGAACCACGACTAGAAAGGTAAACAACTTTGGTAAGTTATACCTTTGGAGTCTTCGTAGCTCGTTAAGAGTGAACGTTATCGGGAAACCGGCCCCAGAGCAACGGAGCGGTGTGGCGTGGCGTGGTAGCGGCCAACCCCAAATCCTGTGACACAGGAAGCCCCAATCACATCCCAGCCAATTAGGAATCATTTGGCCAGAGGAGCTTTTGAGATCAACAGAACACACAGGACAGACCAAAGCAAACACACACTGAAAAAATCACACAGGGACATAACAGTGTGTGTGTGTGTGTGTGTGTGTGTGTGTGTGTGTGTGTGTGTGTGTGAGAGAGAATGAATTAGAGAGAGAGAACAATTGAGAGGGAGATCAAGAGGAAAGGCAGAGATATAAGAAGTGTTTGAAGTAATAACTGATTTCATGTGAATGAAGAAAAATGTGTGTTTTAGAGCGTGTCTTTGTGATACTCACTCTAGTGTCTCCAGTTTACAGTTGGGATCCTCCAGAAGACAAGAAAGATGCTTCACTCCTGAGTCTGTTGCTTTACTCCCCTCCAGCCACAGCACTCTCAAGTGTGAGGGGTTTGATCTCAGTGCTGATGCAAGAGCTGTGAAACCTTCCTCTCCAATGCTGCAGCTCTGCAGGCTGTAAAGAGAAGAAGGAGAAATACTTCATCTTAATTTTCATAAAAATGAAATAGTATTGTAATTATTTATTAAATACGGTTGTGTGGACAAACAATATGTGCACCGGGATGTGGATGAGTCGAGATAAATTATTTTTATTCATAAATTAGCAGCAACCCTTTACATGTGAATAAGTGATATGTGTGGAGTGTGTGTATGTGTGTGTGTGTGTGTGTGAGGGAGAGTGAGTGGTCGTGTCTGAATCATAAGTACAGTGTGTGTCTGTGAGTGTTGAGTGTATCTTTGCGTGTGTGAGTGTGTATGTGTGTGTGTGTGTGTGTGTGTCTGTTTGTGGTGTGTGTGTGTGAGAGAGAGTGAGTGGTTGTGTCTGAATCATAAGTACACTGTGTGTGTGGAGTGTATCTGTGCGTGTGGGAGTGTGTATGTGTGTGTGTGTGTGTGTGTGTCTGTATGTGTGTCTGTGTGTTTGTGGTGTGTGTGTGTGAGAGAGAGAGAGTGGTTGTGGTGTGTGTGTGTGAGAGAGAGAGAGTGGTTGTGTCTGAATTATAAGTACACACGCTGGGCAGCGTGCATTTTCGGGAAGTTACGTCAGAATAGACTGTCCGAAAATCAAGCGCTCTCACTAGATGGGTACTTTGTTTGGCGTGATTTCCAAGCCTGCATTGATTTTTTCCGGCCCCATATATCCCATAATCCATTGTGCAGCCGCAGGTCAAGCATTTCACATCATGAAAATCGCCCCCCCGGGAGGGCGGCGGGAGATGACCTTAAAATACCGGAGAGTCCCGGTAAAAGCGTGTGTGTGTGTGTGTGTGTGTGTGTGTGTTCAAAAACATCTCTGGCCTGCTGCTCTCTCTCTGCTTTGCTTGGCTCTGCTGGTGGCAGCACCGTTACACTCCTTACACTTTCGCTCTACACATAGTCTTCACAACACTGATCTGCACAACACATGATTAACCTTTTGCTCTACACATAGTCTTCACAACACTGATCTGCACAACACATGATTAACCTTTTGCTCTACACATAGTCTTCACAACACTGATCTGCACAACACATGATTAACCTTTCGCTCTACACATAGTCTTCACAACACTGATCTGCACAACACATGATTAACCTTTCGCTCTACACATAGTCTTCACAACACTGATCTGCACAACACATGATTAACCTTTCGCTCTACACATAGTCTTCACAACACTGATCTGCACAACACATGATTAACCTTTTGCTCTACACATAGTCTTCACAACACTGATCTGCACAACACATGATTAACCTTTTGCTCTACACATAGTCTTCACAACACTGATCTGCACAACACATGATTAACCTTTTGCTCTACACATAGTCTTCACAACACTGATCTGCACAGCACATGATTAACCTTTTGCTCTACACATAGTCTTCACAACACTGATCTGCACAACACATGATTAACCTTTTGCACTACACATAGTCTTCACAACACTGATCTGCACAACACATGATTAACCTTTTGCACTACACATAGTCTTCACAACACTGATCTGCACAGTGTAAAGATATGCGACTGACACATTAGCTGGTAAGCATTCAACTAACTTTATTAAACAATCCGTGACGTTACAGTGCCCAGCTACGGAGGCCTCTTAGGACCATAATAGTGTCTCACAAGATATCCTTACATCTCCCTTATTCAGTAAACAAAAACAGGTTCACTGTGCACTCTTTAAACATAAAACATAAATAAATAATAATTTGGTGCCAGAGGTCTCCAGTACTTAGCACACCGTAGGAGGACGGTCTTTACCACCACCTCATAGAAGACTTGAAGAATCACCTTAGCCTACTAAGCATTAGAATATGACTCAACCATAAGGCTATACATTACCTGGTATTAAACAGAACTCATGACCCGATACTAAGGCTCAAACAGAACTCATGACCAGATACTAAGGCTCAACACATTACCTGATGTTAACACTTTTAACTGATCATTTCCCCCTTTTTTTTTTTTTTAATAAAAATAATAATATCAACTTATCATAGCTTCACTGTGTAATAATGAGCTTGCAATCATCTGCTATAAATCAAGTCTGTCAGGGGCTTTTCTAATGCGCTCTGACCGCCTCTCTGGAGCTGCCTCTGGCTCCGTCATGACAGGTGCATTCTCCTCTAAAACCTCTGTTTGATTGTCTGTTACTGTTTCATGCTGTGCACATTCGTCCCTGTGCTCCTCTATTGACGGAACTGCATTGCTGGCCTGTGTTTTAAGTAACTGCGACCTGTTTCGTCTGACCAAAGCCCCGGTGTCCGTCTGGACTGCGTAGGACCTCGGAGCCACTTCATTCAGCACTGTTCCAGCGCGCTGCCAGTCCTGTCTTTCTGTGTTGAAAACTCTGACTCTGTCGCCCGCCTGCAGAGGTTGCATTGCTTTTGCTGTGCGATCAAAGTATCTCTTTTGTTTTTCCTTTAGTTTTTTCATGGACTCCAGCACAGGTGTGGAGACTTGTTTCTTCACTGTTGGGATCAGTGTCTGCAGTCGTCTGCCCATGAGCAGTTCAGCCGGAGATTTCCCGCACGCCAGAGGTGCTGTTCTATAAGCCAGCAGAGCCAAATAAGGATCCTCACCATTGTCAGTTGCCTTTGTCAGAAGACTTTTCACTATTTGAACACCCTTTTCCGCCTTGCCATTTGCCTGTGGGAAGTGTGGGCTTACTGTGACGTGTTCAAATCCATACTCTCTGGCAAACTGCTTGAACTCCTGACTGACATACTGAGGCCCATTGTCAGAAACAACCGTTCCTGGAATGCCATGTCGTGCAAAGCTGGACTTCATATGCTTAACTACTCCCATCGTTGTTGTGCTCGTGAGCATAGCCATCTCAGGATAGTTGGAGTAGTAGTCGATCATCAGTAGATACTCTTTCCCTCTGAAATGGAACAGGTCTGTCCCAATTTTTTCCCAGGCTGCTCTGCCCCCATGTCTGTGAGCAGCGGTTCTCTTTGCTGTCTGTTATGGTAGGTAAGGCAGGTGGCACAGTCATTGATCATTTCTGCTATGTCACGATTCATGCCTGGCCAGTAAACAGTCTGTCTGGCTAACCTCCTTGTTTTCTCTATCCCCAGGTGCCCTTTATGCAGTATTCGGAGGACCTCCTTCCGCAGCTTTGTTGGGATGACTATTTGGTCACCTTTCAGCAGCAGGCCATCAGCTACCGCCAACACATCCTGGAATGAGTAGTACTGCGGGCACGCTTGCTTTGGCCACTCATTTCGCATGTGCCATATCACTTTCTGTAGCTGGCTGTCCACTGCAGTCTCCATTACTATTTTTTCTTTCAGGCTAGAGCTCACGGGTAGAGCCTCCACCACAGCATCCACGTGGCCTCTTATGGCGTCATATTCCTCTGTGCCATCTGTGTTCATACCGTGTGCAGGCCTTGTGCTGGCCCTTGACAGAGCATCAGCCACAACCAGGTATTTTCCCGGCTTGTATGACAGTTCATAGGTATTCTTCTGTAGACGCATCATCATACGCTGGATGCGTGGTGTCATCTCATTCAAGTGCTTTTTGCTGATAGTTATGAGTGGCTTGTGGTCAGTCTCCAGTTCAATGTGTGGCAAACCAAAGACATAAGAGTGGAACTTGTCACAGCCAAAGACGAGCCCCAGACACTCTTTCTCTATCTGTGCATATCTTTGCTCTGTTTCTGTCATGGATCGTGCAGCATAAGCCACTGGTTTCCAAGCTACATCATGATACTGCAGCAAGACGGCTCCCAGTCCATCTTTTGAAGCGTCCGTGGAGATTTGCGTCTTCTTACTTGGATCAAAAAAGGCCAACACTGGCTCTGTGCTTAAAATGTCCTTGATTTCTTTCCACTCTTTGTCATGTGTCTGGTGCCAGGACCACTCTGTTTTTGACTGCAGGAGCTGGCGAAGAGCAACCGTCTTTGCGGCAAGATTAGGCACGAATCTTCCCATGTAGTTCACCATCCCTAATGCTCTTTGTACCGCCTTCTTGTCCGTTGGCTGGGGCATGTCAGTCACTGCTTTGATTTTGTTCATGTCCGGCTGTACTCCTGCTGGTGTCAGTCGATCCCCAAGAAATGTGACGTCTTGTGTGCTGAACTGGCATTTCTCCTTGTTCAATCTGAGCCCATACTTGCGTACTCTCTGAAGTGCACTGTGCACTCTGCTGTTGAGCTGTTCTTGGGTCTCCGCCCATATTATGACATCATCAATATAAACCCTGACCCCCTCCAGTCCTTCAAACACATTCTCCATTGCACAGTGAAAAATCTCTGGTGCTGAGGAAATTCCAAAGGGGAGTCTCTGGTAACTGTAGCGCCCAAAGGGCGTGTTGAAGGTGCATAGGTCTGCACTTGCACTGTCAATTTGCAGCTGCCAAAATCCATGTGACGCATCAAGCTTTGTGAACCACTGCATTTTTCAGCTGCAGTGACTGTACTTTTCTCTCTGTCTTGGCAATGTTTAGAACACGGTTAACAAGCCCCATTTCCTCACAAGCTTGATCCCCTAATAGGGAGTCCTTCCCTTTTGGCACTATTACAAACGGTAAATGTCTCTTAATATGCTTGTTCTGCACTTGTAACCTGCATACGCCCTGTGTTTCAATCATTTGTCCATTATAAGCTCTCAATCCCACTTTTTTGTTTTCTATGACTGGCTTGTGGCGCAGAGCTTTGAAGTCTTTCAAAGTGATAAGATTTGCCATAGCTCCTGTGTCCAGTTTCATGTGAATCTCTGTGCCATTTACTGTAAGTGGCACAATCCACCTGTCTACATTGACTGTGTTCACACTAACTTCCAACTTTGAAGTGGTCTCATTTTCCACAGTGACAGTGTCAGTATAGAATATGTCATCCTCATCATAGTCTTGCTCGCTCTCTTCCATCATATTAATTTGTTCATTTTCTCTAGCAGATAGGCACACTTTTGCAAAATGATTTTTTCCCCTGCACTTCGAGCAAACTTTTCCATATGCGGGGCACTGCCTGAAGCGATGTTTCCCACCGCAGCGCCTACAGTTCATGACGTAGTCTGATCCTGTTTCAGGTGCATTATTAGAACGTTCCCCCTCTGAGCGAGGTGCGCTAGCTTTGACCACCCTGTCTACACCCACTGATGCTTCAGTAGCGACGGATGGCTTCTCAAAAATCTTTATTTGCTTCTCAGTCTGTTCGCTAGCTCTGCAAATTCTGATTGCATCTTCTAATTTCAGACTGACCTCCCTTAGCATGCGTTCCCGCACCTTTTTATTGTGTATTCCAAAGACTATCTGATCACGTAGTATGGAGGACTGCAAGTCGCCATAGTTACAGGATTGCACTTTCAGCCTCAGATCAGTCACATACGAGTCAAACGATTCATCCTGCTGCTGTACGCGGCAACGAAAGACATGTCTCTCATATACTTCATTCTTTTTCGGACTACAGTATGCATCAAACAGTTCCAGAACTTTGTGTAGTGTAAAAGGTTAATCATGTGCTGTGTGTAAGGATATCCTGTGAGACACTATTAAGGACCATAATAGTGTCTCACAGGATATCCTTACACACAGCACATGATTAACCTTTTGCACTACACATAGTCTTCACAACACTGATCTGCACAACACATTTGATTAACCTTTTGTTGCTTCTCATTTACTGACTTGATATTCTTCTTGATTTAGATTATGCTTTAGTCATATTATTTTATGCTTTAATAAATGATTTGGATTTAACTGTTCAAACAGTGTGGTCTCCCTTTTTGTCATGGCTACTGTGAGCTAGGTAGTCGTGACAGTGTGTGTGTGGTATGAGTGTGAGTGTGAGTGTGAGTGTGTGTCACGCTCAGCTTTGCCGTGCTGGGTGTGCTCACTCCACCTTTTGACAGTGTAAGCAGAGCCCCTTTAGGGAGAGCTGGTCCACTTCCTATTAACTCCATTGTACCGGATTGTTCCTGCAATCTGTTGAAATTCCGCTAGGGACGTTGCCGAGCAAGTGATAAATGAATTGTGGTCTATGGGGCTAAGCGGCTAGAACTAGTTTTTTTCACAGTTGACAACTTCATTTCTTAATGTACATTGTCGTAGTAGCTACCTGAGTATAGGTTTTCCACTGGAAATGAAATAAAAAGTCACTCATGTCCTTTCTGCTTTTCATAGGATGGGCCGTTTTCCCTGTAACATGCTAGCATTTAGCTCATGGATGCTCGCGACAATCGCGACCGATTACGACCGTCGTGAAGCTGAACCTTCTTTTAGGTCTATGGCCGTAAAGTGGTTCGCTTGTGTCACGTGACATGAAAACTTTGAAAGGGTTTTTAGGAATAACAACACATATTGAAAATTGTATTGGTCAGCTGATTGTCAAGTCAAGTTATCCTGCATCGCATGCATTAATGCAATTTTAGGAGAAAAAATTCTATAACGACAAATGTGGTACTGGGGGGTTCAGCTCCATTGCTACCCATTCATTCATCAGTTGCTCGCGATCGCCCTCTAGTTGCAGTACCATGCGGAAGTATTTCGCTAGTGGTCCTTCTCCCCTTATTAGACATTCTCTGGTGTAAGTTTGGGCTCTCTCTCCCCCGAGTCTGAAGGGGGAGCTGTCTGTTTTCTAGTCCATCTGGGCACCAGCTGATTGGCGGACTGTTCAGAAACATATCTGACTCGTTGTTGGGTCTCTGATCTGCTTGGCTCTGCTCTGCCCTCCTTGCTGGAGGAGGCACCATCTTTCTCCCTTTTGCCTTTTTGCATTACACATAGCCTACGCTTCACTGATCTGCATTACACTTTTGATTAACCTTTTCTTGCTTCCCATTTACTGACTTGATATACTTGTTGATATACTTGTTGATTTAGATTGTATGCTTCCATAAATTCTTTTGGCTTAACTGTACAAACGATGTGGTCTCCCTCTATGTCATGGCTACTGTGAGCTAGGTAGTCGAGACAGAGAGCGAGAGTGGGTGAGAAAGAAAGAGAGAGAGATCAAGAGAAAAGGCAGAGAGATATGAAGTGTTTTAAGTGATTTCAACTGATTTAATGTCAATTAATACAAAATTGTCATTTGTGTAAAGTTTTAAAATTCACTGTCAAATTCACTGATAGCAACTCAGCTTTGATCTTGTGATACTTACTTTAGTATATCCAGTTTACAGTTGGGATCCTCCAGAAGACAAGAAAGATGTTTCACTCCTGAGTCTGTTGCTTTACTCCCTCTCAGAAACAGCTCTCTCATGTGTGAGGGGTTTGATCTCAGTGCTGATGCAAGAGCTGTGAAACCTTCCTCTCCAATGCTGCAGTTGTCCAGGCTGTGAAGAGTAGGAGAAATATTTCAACTTAATTTCCACAACAATAGATGAGAGAAATTATTTTTATTCATGACTTAACAGTAACCCTTTACAGTTTTTCTCGATTGTTAACACACATTTTCTGAAAGCATGCCTCATATTCTCAGAACTCTACACACAAATCCAAAACAACACACACAATGGGCAAAACTCCACAATTCTCCTGCAAAATGACACTTTACCTTCAAAACAATGTAATTTCTCCTCAAAATGCTCTTTTGTTCTCAAGAGACACACACAAACCATCATATATCAAGACATTTATAAGGACCAGTTGAACACTGAGGTGCTCAGTGTAAAACACTGCGATGAATTGAAAACACTTCTTCTCCATTCATTATAATGACTTGGGCCTTTTTTTGTTCAGTGTTACACTACAAACAGTACTACAAACAGTACTACAAACAGTAGATAAGCTGATACAGTAAGTTGATATGCTTACCCTATCAATATTTTGAAATATCTCATTGTTTTCTATTATTTTTCTTTGTATTTGCGGTAATGTTATGCCGTTTTTTGTAGGACAATGCTCATGATTTCAGTTTCCTGTTCAGGAATACAAAGTAGGATTACTTTCCCCAAATACTTGAAACATACTTTATTTTTACAGTCCTACAGAACAGCCCACAGGCAATACTGTACTACTGTGCTACTGTGCTCATTGAGCTGTATTGTACTGTCCGGTACTGTACTGTATTGATACGCAGCACTGCAATGTTCTAGTGGCTCGGATCTCATCAGAGATTACGGTCCTTGGCCTCCCCATCCTCCTCCTCTTACTCTCACTCCTCAGGCTCTGCCTCTGCCTGTACTACTACTGTAATACTAAAGCTCTGATTGCTAATTGTAAGACTGTGTGACAGGAGTTTGCCCATCTGATGAGTCAGTGTGCATGGTAGGGCAGTTAGCTTTAGAATTTGAATGGCAGTGTGTTCTTTGTGAAAACAAGCGATTTTCTTCATGAAAATTGTGTCTAATGCACAGAATTGTGTGTAGTGTTTTGAAAACAGTGTGTTATAGAACTAAAATTTGAGCGTAAAGCAGAAATTGTGCTTATAGTTCAGCAGAATCGGTTCAGGAGGTTGGTGCATGAGCTACATATTATGAGAATTGTGTCTCAAGTACCAGAAATTGTGTGTAAACAATTGAGAAAAACTGTATTTGTGAATATGTGACAAGTAACAGAGACACTTCCCGTGTGTGTTTTCGCACGTGTGTGTGTGTGTGTGTGTGTGTGTGTGTGTGTGTGTGTGTGTGTGTGTGTGTGTAAGGATCCCAATATTCAGGCTGATGACATTTCTTTCAATCATAATAGACCTCTGAAGTTCGCCTACAAAAAGGATCCAAAGCTGCCATCTTTGCCCATATAAGGAGATCCGGGAGTTAATTGAAGCTAACTGCCTATGGCAAGTTGCATTATAAGTTAGCTTTGGGGTAGCAAAAATCAAAGTGTGCCGTCTTCACCTGCCGAAGATCACGGTATCCACTAGACGGCAGTGGACAAAACTGTGTAGTGAAAAACGTCTGCATTTCAAATATCATCATCCCCGCGAGAGTTTAACAGGTGCGATTATTGAAAATCCCCATGTTATTTTCCCATAGAAAAAATCTCAAGATACCGGATCTCCTTATTTGGGCAAAGATGGTGGCTTTTTTGTAGGCGAACTTCAGAGGTCTATGTGGACTCTTGATTAGCTATGAAAAATGTCACTAGGGCCTACTACATGCAACTTTGAGTAACCTTTTACCTTTTCACATGAGAAACTAGCTTGGAAGCAAGAAATGTAAATACAATGTATTTGTCTTCACTGATACCCACTGAGGAACACAATGGTCTCTGTCCCACAGACAATGTAAATGCAGTGTACGTTGTGATGTTGTATTTGATTAGCACAGAAGGAAACAATGGTACTCAGTCTCACCCATAGCATCCCCCATGTGATCCCTAAAGGAATAACCCTTAACCTGTCGACCTCCAAACATGTGACTACTCTCAAATGTCCTTAACCTGTCACAAACTGGGTAACCTATAAAAGGGAAATCAACACATTATTCTGGGAGTTATTCTGTTGTCCAGATGCTCCCACACAGTAGGTGTGTAGTCTTCAATCCTCTGAGCTGGTAATGTATTTTCATTCTCTGACTGTTTTGCACGATAGCCTAAGTAATTCCTTTAACCTGTTGAAGTAACTTTCACATTATGCATTTAGATGTACTTCTGTAATGTGTTGGATGAATAACTTGCACCTGTCCAATAAATTGTTAAACTCTGACCCGCATGGCTTTCTTGCGGCAATTAGATATCCTTTGGGTTACGGTGAGCCACAAGGAACGGCTAGGATTAGTTCTCGTGGCCGTACAGGCTAATCAAGTGGAGGTGGCATGCTATTAGGAGAACTGACCATTGTATTATACTGTGATGGATCGCTGATTTTATTAGCAGTCTGGGATTAGGCATCTAGAACCTTAGCACACCCTGAACCCTCTGTAGCTTTGGTAAGATGTTTATTTCCAGGTGAGCATAGCGACCCAGGTCAGCACTGTAGTCTCTGACCGGTCCGCAGCTAGGATTATTACTTGTGTTTGGTACCTCTCGAATTAACCGGCCGAGGAGGACCTGCGCAACACTATCCCCGGAGAAAACGAGTCTAATTAGCAATTGTGATGGAAAGCACTCATAGAATGAATTGACGTTCATATTGCAATATTTTTGGCGTCTGCCTACCGTGTATAGTAATAGTACTTTGTAACAGAAACTTTTCCATATTTAGCGAGGTCAGAAATGATTAGGTTTACAGGGGTTCTTAATCCATTGATATTTTTATGTGTTGTTCAGGCTGTAAAGAGAAGTAGGAGAAATAATCCATCTTAATTTCCATAACAATCAAATAGTACTGTAATTATCTATTGAACATGGTTGAGTGGACAAATAATACTGTATATGCAGAGGAATGCGGATGAGAGAGAAATTATTTTACTCATAACAGTAACTGTGAATAACAATAATCAGTGTGCATAACTGATACAGTATGGTGTGTGTGTGTGTGTGTGTGTGTGTGTGTGTGTGGCAGGCAGCGAGAAGGGACACCCAGGAGCAACAGGGTTGAGGAAAAAACCCTTGTCCAGGAAGAAACCTTGGGCAGATCCAAGGCTCAAGGGGCAGACTCAGCTGCCTGGGGTTGTGCTAGTAGAGAGAGAGAGAGAGAGAGAGAGAGAGAGAGAGAGAGAGAGAGAGAGAGAGAGAGAGAGAGAGTGTGTGTGAGTGAGTGAGTGAGTGAGTGAGTGAGTGAGTGAGTGAGTGAGTGAGGTAGGGGAATCCTAAGGGCAGGCATGTGTGATGTCTTGGGTGGAGTGGTGGTGGGACGGGTGTGTGTGTGTGTGTGTATGTGTGTGTGTGTGTGTGTGTGTGTGTGAGAGAGAGAGAGAGAGAGAGAAAGAGAGAGGTAGGGGAATCCTAAGGGCAGGCATGTGTGATGTCTTGGGTGGAGTGGTGGTGGGACGGATGTGTGTGTGTGTGTGTGTGTGTGTGTGTGTGTGTGTGTGTGTGTGTGTGTGTGTGTGTGTGTGTGTGATGTGTTTGTGTGTATGTGTGTGTGAAAAAGTAGAGAGATAGTGTTTAAAGTAATGTCAACCAATTTCATGTGAATGAAGAAAAACGTGTGTTTTTGTGTGCAGTTTTAAAATCCACTGTTAAACTCACTGATAGCAACAGTATTTGGTCTTGTGATACTCACTCTAGCTTTTCCAGTTTACATTTGGGATCCTCCAGAAGAGAGGAAAGATGCTTCACTCCTGAGTCTGTTGCTTTACTCCCTCTAAGAAACAGCACTCTCATGTGTGAGGGGTTTGATCTCAGTGCTGATGCAAGAGCTGTGAAACCTTCCTCTCCAATGCTGCAGTTCTTCAGGCTGTAAAGAGAAACAGGAGAAATACTTCATCTTATAAAACAATTGGGTTCTATGGAGCTGTTCATTTGTTTCTGATTGGCCGAGAGACATTCCATGAGTTGAAATATCACACGATAATCAACTCAGACTTTTCACAGCTAATAATAAATCACTCCGCGATACAATGTGAAGTTGTGAAGTTTTAAACAATGTTTTGAACGTGTTGTTCGGCCGTAGCCATGAGGCCGGAGGCCGAGTGGTGCAGGCAACAACACCCGTGGGAATATCCAGCAACAACCCACTCCCACTCATGCTATATTGCTTAGTTAATTTCTATAGCAACCAAACAGTACTGTAATTATCTATTGAATATGGTTGTGTGGAATACGGTTGTGCACTGGGATGCAGATGAGAGAGAAATTATTTGTACTGATTAAACAGTAACCCTCTACATGTGAATAAGTGATATGTATGGAGTGTTTGTTTGTGTTTGTCTGTATGTGTGAGAGGGAGAGAAAGAGAGAGAGAAAGAGAAAGAGAGAGAGAGAGAGAGAGAGAGAGAGAGAGAGTGTTTTGTGTATCTCTGTGTGTGTGTCTGTGAGTGAGTGAGTGTGTGTGTGTGTGTGTGTGTGAGAGAGAGTGAGTGTTTTGTGAGTCTGTGTGTTTATCTGTGAGTGTGTGTGTGAGAGAGAGTGAGTGAATGAGTGAGAGTGAGAGTGAGAGTCAGTGAGTGAGTGTGTGTGTGTGTGTGTGTGTGTGTGTGTGTGTGTCTGTGAGTGTGAGTGTGTTTGTGTGTGTGTTTGTGTGTGTGTGAGAGAGAGAGAGTGTGAGTGAGAGAAACTGAGAGTGAGTGTGTTTGTGTGTGTGTGTCTGTGAGTGTGTGTGTGTGTGTGTGTGTGTACAGATGGTACGGGTTGAGAATGCTCCTTTCATTCCCGCACATCGGGACTCCCGAAGCATCGGGAAAACTGCAACCGCAAGGGGGCAACATAGACCGCCCGAGTTTTCGAATGTTTACAGCCTACCTCACAGCTCTCTCACTCGACGTAGCCTATAACTCAGTCAGTCCAGCAGAGATGCCAGAGCAACGTTTTGGTCAACGGAGAGGGAGAGAAATGCTCCGCATATCCGTCTCATTTAATCATTAAAATGAAAGTGATTGGCGAAATTAATCAAACGACGTTTCAATAAACCATTGTTGAAATGAATGAAAATGGTTTTAGAAACCTATAGGCCTATCAGAAGGACTATTTCCTTCAATTCAACCTGAAATAGGCTACTCGAAAGGCAACCTTAGATTAATTCATGAATTCATTACGGTTACAAGACCGCATTTCCGTGAATAGGCTATTATTGTCAACGTCAAGGCGAAGACGAAAGAGATGGACAAGATGGACATTTTGGCAACATTTACATGCTAGGAATAGGCCTACTTAGAAATGTGTAAGCTATTTTAAAACGGAGGTTTGTTCATTTTAACCGGCGACGTTTCAAGTACATTTCCCGAATAAAGCCTATTGAAGTTCACATCGAGCTGTGGCGCGAGTGGTTGATGCATAGGTATCGTATGCCAGCGACCGGGGTTCGAAACCTAGTCGAAGAACCTCTCCGGAACCCATCAAAAGAAAATGCATCGATTTATTAAAAGAAACGAAAGACTTCCTGTTTTGAGATTCTTTTTATGTTTGCGATGTCTGCTGAAAAGAAAAGTTAATAATTCGTGGTTCAGCGCGCACTCACACACATTTTTACATTGACATAGTGTCGGGCTCAAGTGTCGTGTCGTCCTCAGTGCCGCATATAGGCTATAATGTAGTGACCTGGTTAGACGAGTGTGGGGGAGGGGGAATGATCGCACAAGACAATAATGCTCTTCATGAAATGGATCTCACAGGCGGCTGTCTGTTTTTAAATGTAGCCTACTACACCACTTGCGAAATCGGACGTGGCACATAGCCTAATTATTAGGCTACTGGATAGCAAATCCATAGACTTTGTTCATCCTATATCCTTAAAATGAAAGTGATGACTGGCGAAATTAATCAAACGACGTTTCAATAAACCATTGTTGAAATGAATGAAAATGGTTTTAGAAACCTATAGGCCTATCAGAAGGAAATAGCCTTCAATTCAACCTGAAATAGGCTACTCGAAAGGCAACCTTAGATTAATTCATGAATTCATTAGGCTACGGTTACAAGACCGCATTTCCGTGAATAGCCTAGGCTATTATTGTCAACGTCAAGGCGAAGACGAAAGAGATGGACAAGATGGACATTTTGGCAACATTTACATGCTAGGAATACTTAGAAATGTGTAGGCCTAAGCTATTTTAAAACGGAGGCTTGTTCATTTTAACCGGCGACGTTCAAGTAGGCTACGGCGACGTTCAAGTCCATATGCCGAATAAAGCCTTACGAAATTCACATCCAGTTGTGGCGCATGTGGTTGAAGCATAGGTATCGTACGCCAGCGACCGGGGTTCGAAACCCAGTTGAAGAACCTCTCCGGAACCCGTCAAAACAAAATGAATCGGTTTATTAAAAGAAATGAAAGATTTCCTGTTTTGAGATTCTTTTTATGTTTGCGATGTCTGCTGAAAAGAAAAGTTAATATGTTAATTCGTGGTTCAGCGCGCGCTCACACACATTTTTACATTGACATAGTGTCGGGCTCAAGTGTCGTCCTCAGTGCCGCATAGGCTATAGGCTTTAATGTAGTGAACTGGTTAGACGAGTGTGGGGGAGGGGGAATGATCGCACAAGACAATAATGCTCTTCATGAAATGGATCTCACAGGCGGCTGTCTGTTTTTAAATGTAGCCTACTACACCACTTGCGAAATCGGACGTGGCACATAGCCTAATTATTAGGCTACTGGATAGCAAATCCATAGACTTTGTTCATCCTATATCCTTGGCGGAGATAATAATTAGGCATATCAAATTAAAAGCACACTACGACAGGTATACTTGTGTGATCACGCAACACAAGAGAGCATTTAGCGATGGGACAGTTGTGAATGAGTGCTTAACACCCTGGAGTCTAAATACCCCCGGGGGATTTGAAAAACTGTTCCAAACACACATCTCAATCTCTGCTTTTATCATATTATAGAGACACCATTAGAAGCCTTCAATCAACTCGTTTTCAAATATATAGCCTATGTTTTAAGAGAATATGGCAATGATAATGGCACTTTCTAAAAACAATAAATTCGTAGGATTTGTCCTCTCACCTGCAGCAGGCCCATTCAAAAGCCCATCCACCTAATTTGCATTTGAAAGAGCCAATCACTAAAGTGACACATTTAGTCTAGCCTACTTTATTAGTTTTTTTTGACCCCTCTAATAAATTGCCTATAGTCCTACTACGATAATGGAGGAAGGGCTGCCTAACTGTTCCCCCTAAGAGTTTTTTCATAAGATAAAATGTTTACTCTATTTAAGTTTAGGATTTGGTAGACAAGACAACCTCGGAAAAGTTCTTCAGATAAACAATGTTTTATTGAATTAAAGGAAAGAAAATGTATCGCCAGGGTTTCGGGGCTTGCGAAGGCATTCGTTGATCTTATCGATGCAGTCCTTGCGGCCACTTCTCCCCATCGTAGGAAACTTTCTGCTTAGTGTTGACAAAGGTCTTGACGTTGTGTGGCAGTGCTTGCTTGCCCTTCGATCCATCCCAGTTGGTGGTTTTGCACCAGGCTCTAGTGCTCCTTTGTGGTGATGGCTCTGAAGAGCAGGCATCCGTATCTACCAGTGATGCGCGGGCTGATCCAAATCGAGCGCACCCGCGGTTATGGGTCAAGAAAAAATATTTTTAATGATATGCGGGTCATGTTTGGTCGGGTCGGTAAAAAAAATAAATTGTCATTTATATCGTACATAATTGTCTTTAGAAGAAAAAGACATAAGTTGCAGCATTCCCACTGAAACGCGATTCTATCCCCCACATTTTGTCACGAACATGTAGAAATGCACTTGTTGTTTCTGCGTAGACAGACCCTCGGCTACACTTGACATGCAGTTGTGTTCTGTTCTCAGAGCATATGCTTTCTCTGTCTATGATCTGCAGCTTTTATCTCGAACTGCTGGCCTCTACAGAAAGTGGCAGAATCGTCTACTGAGCAGCGAAGTTGCCGATGCAATGCGTGTTTCTCAAGTCTGATAATTTCCAGCAAGATCGAATGGTATTATGGAAAGAAAAATAAACTAAAAGCTTCCCAAATCAGGAAATATTTCTTAATTTAATGTCATCAAGGCATATAGCCTACAATTGGTATGAGCATGCAATATGTGCGTCCTTGCGCAACTTATAGGCCTAGTGGCTCGTTGGAAAGCCCCACGTCTGCTCTTCCCCACGTCGTGCAATAAAGGTTTCATCTCGCTGCAATTTATAATCGCGGAGCAATGGACTTTTGGTCCATTGATGAAGACGTTAATAAAGAGTTTCTTAATAATATTCTATGCCTGCATTTCATGCTTGGGAGAGCTTCAAGGCATTCATGTGAGGAACGGCTGAAACAGAATTTGTATAGGAAAATCCTAGGCTAATTATGTTCAATGTTGAGTCAAACAGCCACATTTTTGGATGAATGCTGACACGGAAGAAAAAAAAGGTAGACTAAATGCATGTTTCCCAAATTCTGAGCAATTATAGGCTATATATAATTAGGCAATATAGGCTATATTATTGTTTTACATGCATATGAGATACCAATTTTGCATAGCTCAATGACGATACGACTAAGTTAGACTAGGCTACTTTTTACAATAAGCGGGTCGGGAAGCGGGTCGGGTCCTGTATTTCAATATTTTTTTTTTGCGGTCCGAGTTGCGGTCGGGTTAGTTGTAAACGGCGGGGCGGGGCGGGGCGTTCAGACACGTACCCGCGCATCACTGGTATCTACCAACGTTGCCGCGACTCTGTTGGTGAATTCGAGCATGTTGTTCTAATCTGGGCCAACAGCAAGCAAAGTCACGTCATCGTGCTGAGAAGGAACTTGAATGCTGTTGTCGAATGTGGCAGAGAATACAGAAGAAGACTTTAACTATTACTTATATATTCTTATGACGAAACGCGAAGAATAAATACGAGGACTGACCATCTCGCCTCTCCGCGTTTCCCCCAATAGGCCTACCATGGCGACAAAGAAATAAATATGATTTGACATTTTAATGTTTGTAGCGCGCCAGTTTACCCAGTGTGTGTGCATTGAGTAGTTCCTTAAAATACGGAACAAAGAGCGTCCCGTAGGCTATCTGTTCAATACAGAAGAAGACTTTAACTATTACTTATATATTTCTTATAACGAAACGCGAAGAAAAAATACGAGGACTGACCATCTCGCCTCTCCGCGTTTCCCCCAATATCATGGCGACAAAGAGAAATACATATGATTTGACATTTTAATGTTTGTAGCGCGCCAGTTTACCCAGTGTGTGTGCATTGAGTAGTTCCTTAAAATACGGAACAAAGAGCGTCCCGTAGGCTATCTGTTTAATACAGAAGAAGACTTTAACTATTACTTATATATTTCTTATAACGAAACGCGAAGAAAAAATACGAGGACTGACCATCTCGCCTCTCCGCGTTTCCCCCAATATCATGGCGACAAAGAGAAATAAATATGATTTGACATTTTAATGTTTGTAGCGCGCCAGTTTACCCAGTGTGTGTGAATTGAGCAGTTCCTTAAAATACGGAACAAAGAGCGTCCTGTAGGCTATCTGTTTAATACAGAAGAAGACTTTAACTATTACTTATATATTTCTTATAACGAAACGCGAAGAACAAATACGAGGACTGACCATCTCGCCTCTCCGCGTTTCCCCCAATATCATGGCGACAAAGAGAAATAAATATGATTTGACATTTTAATGTTTGTAGCGCGCCAGTTTACCCAGTGTGTGTGCATTGAGTAGTTCCTTAAAATAGCCTACGGAACAAAGAGCGTCCCGTAGGCTATCTGTTTAATACGGAAGAAGACTTTAACTATTAGGCTACTTATATATTTCTTATAACGCTGGCTGTAGGCGATTTCTATAACCATTTTCATTCATTTCAACAATGGTTCATTGAAGTGTCGTTTGAATAATTTCGCCAGTCATCACCTTCATTTTAATGATTCAGTGAGATTAAGGAGTCGACTATTGACGGATATGCGGTCTTCATCATTAAATGCAGTTGAAACTTTCTGCCACCTGGTGGTTGTTTGGGTACATTGCCTTAGCCTCGAAAAAAATCGGCTTGACGCACTGCGGGATCTCTTCGGGAGTCCCGCGGGAGAAGGTGCATTCTCAACCCGTACCCACTGTATGTCTGTGAGAGAGAGAGTGCTACTGTCCCAAGCAACAGAGACTTTCAGAGAGTTTCCCACGTCCAAACTAGTCATCTCCACCATCCTGCCCAGAGCCCTCTTCCACCCAGACACCATGAAGAAGGTGAATGCCACCATCTCCCGTGGATGTGCCCTCATGCCAAACGCCCACCTGGCACACCACCCAATGCTCGGCCTACACAGCCTGCATGACCATGTCCACCTCCGCAAACATGCCATCAGTGTTTTCACACTGAAACGTTGAAAGATGTTGCTTTTGGTGGAAGTCCAAATAGGAAAGCAACCACAGCCTCCCAACACAGCAGACCAAACCCTCCTGGACTCCATTACAATCATCCCACATCCAGGCACCAGGCAAACGACACCCTGCAGCCGTGGACCCTGCGCCTCAACAGCCAACACACGAGAGGCCCGCGACTCAACACTGCACACCCCCGAGGCAACAGCATGCTCCCCAGCCTAGAGAGCCCCGCGACCTGGCACAGACACCCCACACAAAAGAAGCATCCTGAGTAGCAGCAGAGGAATCCCATGCCGCCACAGCAACATCCGGTGAGTCATTCCCAGGACCAGCTGCACCAACACCCACCAGCACACAGACACCGGGGTAGCCACCCCAGGCCGAGGGTGCCTGCAGCAGGGAGCAGCTCCACCACAGGCAGCCATCATGACCTCCAAACACCCCATGTAAGGCCAGAGCAGCTGGAGCAGCCTACATATGCAACTGTGCTGAGAGGCTCATGCAACACCAGCAGCACTAAACTAGCAGAGATCAGAGATCTGCTGGACATCATATGCACATGGCTTATGGACCAGCAATGAGTCATACCAATAGTCATAGCAATATGTGTAGG
>NC_084994.1:14837697-14862697 GCF_963854185.1 Sardina pilchardus | reverse complement strand
AGGAGAACGAGGATAAACCGCATGACTCCACAAACAAAGATGGCAGCGCCCGTAACTGAGGAGAACGAGGATAAACTGCATGACTCCACAAACAAAGATGGCAGCGCCCGTAACTGATGAGAGGCCATTTCCGAAACGGAGTCCCTACTCACTTCGACTCGGTTTTCAAGTCACACTTGTGGGTGTGGAGAACACTCGCATTGAAGGGGTAGGGGTTAAAACAGCGTTTCATTTCGGATGCGCTTGAAGGGAGAAGGAAATTGACGTCATATTTGTTTTCATAGAAATTATGAAGGCAATATTTATAAAATCGCCAATAAAGATGTTCTGGACACCCCTGTGTATTAGGATATATATACATCCCTCTTCTTTCATTTCATTACTATGAGTGAGGAGATGCATTTTATGCTTTATTTAACATCAAATTATAAAAGTGCTGTAAATGCGACCTGCACATGTGTTTAAATATTACAGCCAACCTCTGTACGATCTTTCACATTTTGAATTTGTTTCGGATGATACTCAATGTGGCGGACCCTCGCGTGAACGCGCAAACGAAGTGGAAGTGTGTAGGGCTAGGTTTAAGGGGCACGTTTCGGAAAGGGCCAGAACGAGGATAAACCGCATGACTCCACAAACAAAGATGGCTGCACCCGTAACTGATAAATTGATATGTATTTTCTTTTTATAACTATGTCTATATAACTATATCTCTGTGTGTTCATTGTACTAAATGATGTGTGTGCCAAATTCCACGAGTTGTCACCTCATTACCTCCGCCAAGGAGGTTTGTTTTCATCGGGGTTTGTTTGTTCGCTTGTCTGTCTGTCTGTCTGTCTGTTTGTTAGCAAGATAACTCAAAAAGTAATGGATGGATTTCGGAGCGGTGTAATGGCATGGTATGACCACATGGTCACGATCTGAATAGTTTAGGTTCAAATGTATGACAACCTAGGAAGAACAATAGACCTCTGAAGTTCGCCTACAAAAAAGCTGCCATCTTTGAGATTCGGTATCTGGCGATTTTTCCTATGGGAAAATAACATGGGGATTTTGAATTATCGCACCTGTTAAACTCACGCGGGGACGATATAGTCTTAAATAAAGACGTTTTCCTGAACACACTTTTGTCCTCTGCCTTCTTGTGCATTCTCTGATCTCCGGTACGTGAAGTCGGCACACTTTGATTTTTGCTACCCCAGAGCTAACTGGCTAACTAACTTAATGGCAAGTTGCATTGCAAGTTAGCTCTGGGGTAGCGAAAATCAAAGTCTGGCGCCTTCGCGTACTGGAGATCACATATTACTCTCGAAGGCAGAGGACAAAAGTGTGTTCAGGAAAACACCTGAATTTCCGATTTTGTCATCCCCGCGAGAGTTTAACAGGTGTGATAATTCAAAATCCCCATGTTAATTTCCCATAGGAAAAATCGTCAGATACCGTAACTCCATATATGGGCAAAGATGGTAGCTTTTTTGTAGGCGAACTTCAGAGGTCTATACAGTCAGAGGTCTGCACTCTCTGAGTGTTTTTCTAGTTGTCCATGTAACGAGGCTACTGATGAAGTTTGGGGAGCATGCAATTGGTGTGCTGACTGCAGGAATGTGCAACAGAGCTGTTGCCTATGAGCTCAATGTAGAGGTGAAGTGCTAACTGGTATGGATTTTATAATTTCTGAACAAACAATAAACATTGCGTCTTAGATCTTCTTCTAGTTCAACTCAGTTACATTTACATTTAATTTACATTAATTAATTTAGCAGACACTTTTTCCAAAGTGTCTTGCCAGGGCTATACAGTGTGAGCATTTTACTCGCATATGTGCCTAAAAATAGATTGCGCAAGTAGAAAAAAAATAAAAAGAGCGCACACATGTGAGTATGGATTTCAACCCTTTCACTCTCCATTTGCTTAATTCTACCAGGATTTTCAATGAAGACAAAGGAGCGAAGCTGAGGTGAGCCAGGCAATAATGAAGACGAGGAGGGCTCCACAGTAATTGTGAATCTAAAATCAATTTCACAAAATCCAAGAATAAGAACAGAGACAGTAACTGGACACATAGAATAGCTGAGGCGAGCCAGGTGATAATGAAGGTGGCCAACGAGAAGGGACCCAACGGTAATTGTAATGCAATTTACTAAAGATTCACAGACACAAAAATGCTGATCTGTTACATGAAAATGTAGCTAAAAATGTGAAGAATGCAATGCAATTTAGGAGCACCGGCGCTCCTAGTGAAAAAGCTAAGCATACAGTATATCAATTACAAGGGCACTCATGCATGCTAGCCTGACTCTAATATAAACTAATATATTGGGTTTGTTTTGCTCAGTATACAATATTCATATATCCACGTGTACAGTAAGTAATATTCCAGTCGTTTGTGATCCTCAGTGTACTAAAAATCTTACAATAAATTGGTTACGTTCATTTTGAATGCCCACACTGCAGTCTGGATTCTACTTCAACATTAGTCACTTTGTGACAATATGACACAATGTAATACAAATAAGCTAACACCAACCTTAATGTCTGCAGCCTGCACTGGGGACTAGACAGTCCTTTAGAGAGAAGCTGAGCTCCAGAATCTCCCAGGTCATTGGTATTCAGGTCCAGCTTGATCAAGGAGTTTGGAGACTGCAGAACTGAGGCCACAAGCTCACAGGACTTAAATGTGAGTTTGCAGCCAGCAAGTCTGTACGACAGTGTGACAAAATATAAATGATTAGTCATTAATGATAAAGAAGGGATGTGTAGGGGAATCTTCACATTAACATGTTCTCTCCAACTTCAACTTATCATGTGTTGAACCTGTAAACTCCGTCTATTGTTACTTTTTCTGTGTGGACAAAACTGTCTCAGGAAAACAAAACAGTTGTGAAACTAGGAATGCAACTGAAGTTTTCTGTTTCCAGAGTACATACTGCAGGGCTCCAACTTTGCGGTGAGGATTCTCCATTGTAGCAGATAACAGCTTCTGTGCTGATTCTCCAGGATGATTGTTGCTCACATCCAGCTCTTTCACACAGGAGGGGTTTACCATCAGGGCCAGAGCAAGACAAACATATCCTTCACTTGAGAAACCACACTTGCAGAGCCTTTGAGAGAGAGAGCGATAGAGAGAGGGAGAGAGAGAGAGAGAGAGAGAGAGAGAGAGAGAGAGAGAGAGAGAGAGAGAGAGAGAGAGAGAGAGAGAGAGAGAGAGAGAGAGAGAGAGGGAGAGGGAGAGAGAGAGAGAGATGATGAACTGTATTAATCCTATCAAGGGAGTTCAGTAAACCTCCAGGATTCAGTACTCAAACAGAACCAAATGAGACTTGAGTCCATCTCTAGCATTTCAGGTTTCCCCCAGGATTAAATGATAGATTAGACTCATTAAACTGCTTAATGATGTAGCCTTCAGGCCTCTTTGTTCATAATTTTGTATGATATTTAAAATGAGACAATTGTCATTTTTGCATTACGTTCTGATTCATAACAGCAGTGAGAAAAGGTGTAAAAAGTCACATTAGCCTTTTCACTCTCTCAGAAAAGAGGCTCACATGTTGGCTTGGGAACCCATTTCAATCTGAGAGCACATTTGAATTTTCCCTGGCAGATCCATCTGACCACCCATCCATTCAAATCCATTTCCTGGAATAATTAATGCCCAGTCTGAAGAGTTGTGCCCACAACCCCTGCTCTCAGACAAGATGTGAATGCCGTCTATACTGTTAGTTGATTTGGATATTTAAGGGAAAGAATAAGGATTCTTCTCTCTCTTCTATTTACTCTCTTCGTCTTTGGCTGGCTAGGCTCTGCCCTGCTCACTCTTCTGGAGGAACTCTCTCTTTCTCTCTCTCTCTCGCTTTATCTCATGTACAGTATTTGTGATTGTTTAATTATTTTTTCAACTGACATCTAACTTGTACGGAAGAGCAATAGGGCCACGGAGTGAAATATTTATTCTAAATCTCTGAGAAAAAAAGTCAAAATGTTTGAGAAAAAAAGTCAAAATTTTCGAGAAAAAAGTCGAAAATGTAAAAAGTCGAAAGTATTGAGAAATGAAGTCAAAAGTTTTGAGAAAAAAAGTCAAAGTTTTTGAGAAAAAAAGTCGAAATTTTCGAGAAAAAAGTCAGAAATCTGTAGAAGGCGGCTACAAAGTTTAAAGTTGGGATATTGTCCAATTGAGTATTCAGTGTCAAGTGGCGCAACGCTAGCGCTCTCGGTTAATAATCATACGACCGGGGTTCAGTTCCTGCCATACGTGGAACTTCGTCTCCTAGTGCTGCTGTAATGGACAATTTAAATACATTTCATTTCGAGATTGAATTAACTAGCAAAGATCTGCAGTCTTAGCACAGATTTACAGCAGGCTAGGCCCTATTGTGATTTCTATCCGGACCTTGAAGAGGCGGTGTCGTGAACTTGGACTGTAGGAGGCGAAATCAGTCGGACGGACATAGACAATGCGATAGCCTTCGTGCAGGAGAAACTGCATGCGGACAGATGCAGGGATATCGTTCAAGTACAGCTCGCTCCGGCCCGCGGGAAGGCGACATGGAAGGCGAGGCTTGACATCAAGGACAAGTCCATTCTGGGACTGTGATCTGTTCTGCGCACGCGCGTAATAGTAGCAGGAAGAGGGGAGATTTGCCTCATAGACCTAAAAGAAAGATTTGCCTGCCCAATCGTTTGTGACAATCTGTTGGACTGCTTATTTGTCTTTATTTCAAAATGTTTGTCTATTCATCTGTTTATTTCAGATAGTTTGTTATTAAAAACCATTAACGAAAAATCGTTGTTGAAAAGTGACCATGGGAATTAGTCATCATGTACGCTGAAGATCCTGGATCATGATGGGACTCGAACCCCGGCCTCCTGAGTGTTAGACGAACACCCTAGCGTTGCGCCACTTGTCACTGGGCAATTGCCACTATAATATCTCAATTATAACCTTTACCGCCGTCTACAGATTTCTGACTTTTTTCTCGAAAATGTAGACTTTTTTTCTCGAAACTTTTGACTTTTTTTCCTCAAAACTTTTTAAATTTTCGACTTCTTTTCTTGAAAATTTCGACTTTTTTCTCAGAGATTTAGAATAAATATTTTACTCCGTGGCCCTATTGCTCTTCCGTAAACTTGTCATAGTGTTTTTGCTATAAAACGTCAAGTTTGTATAACTTGTTATAGTGTATCTGATTTGAACTTACATTCAATTGAAGTGACATTTGTTATAAATACTTTTAATGTTTTACTGGTAAAGAGCATAGTGATAGTCTGGCTATCACCATACTAAGGTCAATCTTGTCTGGGGAGTCTGCACTTTATTTCTACTGCACAAGAGGCATGATCAACGGCATAGTTCAAATGACTCCATATGCTTGGATAGTCCTTCAACCAATCAGACCAATGATCTGGGTGTGCCTTTTGAATAAGCTAGTTTGTGATCGGACCCAGAAGATGTGCAGGAAGCAGGAGAGACAGATGTGCAGGTTTCCAGTCTGAGCTGCTGGGAAAAATCCAAATTGCCGGCAGATCAGGCAGGGTTTACCCAGCCTACATAGTGCATGGATACGAGTATAGAGCATGGATAGAGCATGGGCTTGGGCAATCACTTAATTTAAAGGCACTTGTGGGTGCTTAACATTTCACTCATGCATCATATTTGGCAAAACCAGTTACATAGGGTTTGAGTGTAGTCAAAAAGTCAAAACTGAACACAGGTACAGTATAATGGCTGTGATGAAACTGTTTAGATGTTCAGATGTCAAGAGTTGCTATGGTTAACAGGAGGTCTAACCATCATCACCAAACTAAGGAAGCTAGTCATATTGAATGGAGTGTGAGATTTTTCCTATATTGAGGGCTTTAGTTGACATTAAACATAAATATGAACATCTTTATGTAGAATGCTGATATCTAGCCAAGTTCTATCAATTATTACAAATTTTGTTATGCTTCAGACTCTTCTTAAAATGGATTCAATTATTTGTTTTTGTACTCATCAATCTATACACACATCTAATACGGCACAAAAAAGCAGATATTTGGAGTGTTTTGTAAATGTCTAAAAATGAAAAGACTAAATATTCCATTTACATAAAATATTGCCTGTCATGACGGCAATGATGCGAGTTGTAAATAATGCCATGATGTCTTTAAATTCTCCTTTTCACTCTCTCAGACATCGGCTCACAAGTAGGCCTGGGATCCCAGACAAATCTGAGAGCTCATTTGAATTTTCCCTGTCAGGTTCATCAGACCACCCCTCCATTCAAGCCCATTTCCACACACCCAAAACCCAGGAACCAATAATCACGCATGTGACTTTACACCATGAAGGACAGAGCAGGACGGATACTGCTTTGTACACAATCAATGGCTGTGATGATGGCATCAGTATTACACAATGCAGATGTGTATTTTCATTGGAAATTAGTAAACAATTGCATTTGAATCCTTCGTTTACAATAAAGTTTTACTTACTTGCTGTACTCACAAGAGGATTTTGTAAGAGTTTAATGAACCAACATTAGTTTTCAGCACAGGTCAGACTCTTGAAAATGAACTGAGAGAATCCAGAGCCATTCTCTCTGGTTTGGTGTTAGCCAGGCTACTCACAATTAGGTCACCACTAGGGGTGGCACGGTTCACAAAATCCACGGTTCGGTTCGTATCACGGTTTAGGGTCACGGTTTTCGGTTCGGTACGGTTCTTGTTGTTATTTTTTCTTTTACTCAGGGTGTCCGCGGGGTCTTAAAAAGTCTAAAAAAGTCTAAAATTACACATTTTCGATTTTAGGCCTAAAAAAGTCTAAAATATAGAGATATTTGCACTGTAAGACTAAAATTGAGTTTGGGTAATTTAAGACCTACGTTTCAATGCAAAATATCGACAAAGGACTAATGTTTTTTTGTTTTGTTTTGCGTCCTTTTCCACGCTGTTGAATGCTGCCCTTAAACTGTATGCAATGCGGGCTAGAATTGCTAAACATTATTGGCTAATTCTTGTAATTGACACTTCTCTGGGCCAATCGAAGGCTAGCACTTGCTTCAGTGCTCAAGTTGAATCTTGAACACAGCGCCAAGGTGACGTTTGGATAAGACGCCTGGCTACCGCGCCAGTCATTTATGTCAGGGACGACACCGCGTTCGGTTCACAAATATGAACGTAGAGGTAAAGCGGCCCCTTCTAAGTGCATTTATTTCTTGGACCGAACGCCGTGGAGTCCATTATCCCACTTATTCCAGTGTTACCATTTGATTTGTGTTAATTTCCTGTTATGATGTAAACGAAACAGAGACGGTGTAACTAGACAATCTTTGGTTTAAATCGCTAAAAATATGTTGACTTGTAGAACTAGGCTACTTTCCACCACATATCAACTTATTTCTCTTTTCTATGAACCATTAGCTTTGAAACATCAATTGCCCTATATGCCATCCAACTTGCTAAAATCAACCACCGTCATGTGCGACAATGTTATGTTCTGAACGTCTACAGCCTGGATGCAACGTGACCGTTCATTTAAACTTCACAACGAGTTTGCCAAATTACGGCCAACAAATTGGATCTAGGTCATAGGTGTGCAAATAACGTTTAATGCACCCTCTGTAGAACGCAGGACGTGCATTGATTTGCATTGAGCTCAATGAGCATCAAACAGACTAATAGGCTAACTGGAAAAAAACACCATGCAATATCTAGCTATGGTGAAGAAGAGTATGTGATGATGTGGGGCTATTTTAATTTCTAAGGCCAAGGGAACTTTATCAGGATGCATAGTATCCTGGATCCATGAAATAGCTGGCCTTTAAAAATAAAAACATCATATAAAAAAAAATCCTCCTGCACCTATGGGAATTGACAATGGCCGGGTTTCCCAAAATCGTTAAGAAGCTCTTAAGTCCTTAGAACTTCTTAGGAGCGTTCTTAAAACATTCTTACAACGCTCCTAAGAAGTTCTTAGCACTTAAGAGCTTCTTAACAATTTTGGGAAACCCGGCCAATAGGAGTCAAAACAGGCCTACTTACTGTATGCCCCCTGTATTTAAGTGAGTATGTTTGTGTTTACATACATCATACATGTATATGTATTATATATATTAATATAATAATATAATATATAATAATAATACATAACCCCCCCTGTCGGACACTGTCACCTTTTTTACGCTGAGGGGTTTGCAGGTCTGGATGCAGTAGCAAGTTTTTGATTCTCTGTGTGCGAGCAAATGTCAATTGACCGCAATCTGGCTTTGTTATTTCTTTTTTTTATATTTCGTGAAGGTCTTAAATTTAATCCATGATGGTCTAAAAAAGGTCTTAAAAAGTCTAAAATTGCACTTGTTAAAACCTGCAGACACCCTGTTTACTCTTTAACACTCCAGAAACATATTTCAGCATATAGCTTAATCATCCACAATTAGGCTAGAGTATTTAGAGAATAGTTATCATGTAATAATGCACAAACTGAATTTGACTTCACATAAAGCACATTATTGTCTGAGGAAACTTTAAGCTTCAGTTGAGATTTTGATAAAGCAAGAGGGAGGACATTGATGATTTCAACAATCTTTTAATTTATTTGGCAGGGATGGTGCACCAGCACAAAATGTAGGTCGTCCACCCATATTTTTCATTGCATCGCCTTTTAATCGCTCTCCTTTCATATAGTGTGAATGATTTTTTAACAAGATGTAAAGCTTGTCTTTATTTGAAACACACACACATTATGTAATTATTTATACATTCTATATACTGACATGTCTGATATTCATAACAGCAAACTTTATGCAGATTATATAGCCTACTATTCATTATAACTCCACCTCTTAAATTCAGCTGTCTGGCTGAAGCCTCACAATATTGTAAACAAAGTAGCAGGCTAAAGCTCATCATACTCTACTGGTTGGACTGTTCAGTTTCCCCACATGTGTTTTAGTTTCAAGGTAAGCTAATACTTTTTCTCCTTGGGACAGGCCCTTTTAAGCCTTGGAGTTGAAACCATTGGTATTGAGATGGTCAGTCAACTTGAATGCAATAGCCTTCTAATGATGCTAACCGTTTTTAACAGTAATTTAGCTAATCGTCTTCTATGCGTCATTGCGTGTTGTGTTCATGTAATACAGTATACATACATACTTTTACAGTTCTAATTCTATTACTTAGGATGCCTGTTTTACGTTGCACTTTTGACACTGTAAGGCCACCGTAGGTGCGCGCTAATTGTGTGAGGTTTTGGAGAAAATAAACAAGTGCGTTGCTGCATCCATGAAGTGAAGACTAGTCGTTATTTTAGCAACATAACATTGCGTTCACTATTGTGAATGTTCTATTTGGATTAGGCTACTGTGCATGTCGAGGGCAGGTGTCCATTGAACGCACACGAGAGCGGGCCAAGGAGAATGAGTTTACTTCTACTGTTTGGTAAAGTTGCACGCATAGTCTACAGTTGCGGAAGAACATGCTTCCACCCGAGCAGGGTTAGGTGCATCAGTTTGACCACGCTAGGGATGATCTCTTGCACTTGCCATTTCTAAAACCTTGCGCGCAGCACTCAAAACACCATACTCCTACTCTCGCACGTAAGGGAAACACGTCGTCACATATGGGAATCAATTGCGCATGCCATAACTAGCCTGAACCGTAGGACCGTACGACGAACACACACTCCGAACCGTGACATGCGAACCGCACGGTTCGGAGCATTTTTCAAAAACCGTGCCACCCCTAGTCACCACCATAGTGGTATGTAGGTAGACTGTTTGACTGTTCTGTTGATGTGGCTCTTTTAAACTATGAGAAAATACATGGCCATAAATAAATATCAATCACCAACCTTAATGTCTGCAGTTTGCAGTGGGGACTAGACAGTCCTTTAGAGAGAAGCTGAACTCCAGAATCTCCCAGGTCATTGTCACTCAGGTCCAGCTCTATCAGGGAGTTTGGAGACTGCAGAACTGAGGCCACAAGCTCACATGACTTATCTGTGAGTTTGCAGTCAGCAAGTCTGTAAGATAATGTGACAAAAGACAAATTATTACTCACTACTGATAAAGGGATAATGTAGCAAGTTACATAAACATTGCAGAAGTAGTTTACTACAGCAGAGTCTACGTTTTAATTGACAAATGTGAACCACCTACATGCCAAGGCAGTGTTATGTCAAGGACCTGAACTCAGTCCAATAGACATACTGTAACTTGCGATCTACTTACATGATGTATAACAATTTCTATGTCAATAGGTATGCTTCGAATTGTTTACAAACAACTGAAAATGTTACACAGTGTACCTGTAAGTAGTGCATGGCTTGGGTGTGGTCAAAAAGTCAAACTGAGCACAATTACATTTTGTTAAAGAGTCACTTCACTCCTTAACTCCACCCACTTCACATTTCTGAAAAAGGCTTTCAAAATGGGCGAGACGTTCTGAAATTTGGAGAGGGAGTGCAGCACTGCTGCAACCAATCAACCATGGTGATTTCGTGTCAATCTGGGAATGAGTGCTGCAGACCATGGAGGTATTATAAGAACTGGAGAAAGTGAACAAGTCCCGCCCCCATTCATTTCAATGGGAATGCTAGGCTAGTGAAATGTGCCAAAATTGAACGATTTTTTCAGGCTTCAACATGGCGTTTCAAGGGGCTTGTTTCCGGTGCCGTTTTACTTAGCCAATTAAGTGCCAGGTTACCGATTGACGTAAGGTACAGAAGGAGAGCTCGTGCCCACACTAAGCTTGTGCATGAGCTGAGAGTGGAACAGCCACCCATCAGCATGAGTAAAACGCAGGTAAAACGGCACCGGACATGATGTATTTCTGGAAAATGGCGACGAGGAAGTGCTTTGCTAATCGGCGAAGCTAATCAGTCAAATCCTGACCCCCTGCTGCAGACATAGACCTCTGAAGTTCGCCTACAAAAAAGCCACCATCTTTGCCCAAATAAGGAGATCCGGTATCTTGAGATTTTTTCTATGGGAAAATAACATGGGGTTTTTCAATTATCGCACCTGTTAAACTCTCGCGGGGATGATGACATTGGAAATGCAGACGTTTTTCGCTACACAGTTTTGTCCACTGCCGTCTAGTGGATACTGTGATCTTCGGTAGGTGAAGACGGCACACTTTGATCTTTGCTACCCCAGAGCTAACTTACAATGCAACTTGCCATAGGCAGTTAGCTTCAATTAACTCCCGGATCTCCTTATATGGGCAAAGATGGCAGCTTTGGATCCTTTTTGTAGGCGAACTTCAGAGGTCTATGGCTACTCAGGGTAGCAGGTGTTGGGGCGTTTCATTCCTAATTTGTAACGACCCGGTGACGTAGTGTTGGACGAGAAGTACAGGACTTCGTCAGCATTCCTATAGCATTTTGGACCAACATGCCATGGCATGTTTCAACCTGTAGAATGCGCGGAGAGTAATATCTCCACTACAAAATCAGACGAAATGTTACTTTTGTCGAGAAACACAATTTTTGTCCATATTCTTTCTTCTAATGTCAGTTGGGGCTCCGCCCCTTTGGTCTGTGCTTTACAGTTTGCAGAGCATTTTACACATTTTGTTTGATCACCCCTAGACATACTTTGCATTACACATTCCTTTTCCACATTATACTGACTTCACATTTTAAAAGTTAAAATAAATGTATTTAATTGAACCTTTAGCTATGGTGTGGTCTGCCATTTAATTTCACAGCTGATTTGACCCAGGTAGCTGCGACAATTGCATTGTGGTGCATAAGTTTGCATTCAGTAAACTTCATAGTGACAATCAAAACTATTGCTCTTTCTGTATTGTTTTTTTTTTTACTGTACTGTTAATTCATTAGTATAAATTCATTAAATAGGGCCTTCGTGTGTTTCTGGTATGCAAACTACCCAACTACCCAGATACCAAAAGACGTTATGTCAACATTTGGTCTGTTTTGGTCAAAATGGATTTACGGTTATGGTTGAATTAATGGTGGATCAACCACTGAAAGAATGAAAAGTTGAAAAAAATGTTATTGAATCAACAGTATTATGGTTGGATTTAAAGAGTCACTGCACCCTAAAATATGTTTTTTGAGCTGTTGATTGATTGAAAATACTCACAAGTGGTGAACTGTACTATTACCAGGGTTAATATTGACAAAAATCGTGTTTCTCGACAAAAGTAACATTTCGTCTGATTTTGTATTGGAGATATTGCTCTCCGCGCATTCTACAGGTTGAAACATGCCATGGCATGTTGGACCAAAATGCTATTGGAATGCTGACGAAGTCCTGTACTTCTCGTCCAACACTACGTCACCGGATCGTACAAATTAGGAATGAAACGCCCCAACACCTGCTGCCCTGATTAGCCTACCTGTGATAAGCCATGTCTGCAGCACTCATTCCCAGATTGACACGAAACCACCATGGTTGATTGGTTGCAGCAGTGCTGCACTCCCTCTCCAAATTTCAGAACGTCTCGCCCATTTTGAAAGCCTTTTTCAGAAATGTGAAGTGGGTGGAGTTATGGGGTGAAGTGACTCTTTAATGGTCGAATGGCAATTATCATGTCAATGTTGTCTCTATGTTGTCAAACCGTTTAAGTGGGGTGCAAGTGGGTGTTCTTCTAGGTGAGACCATTGGGAGGGGGTTTCATATATGTGACCTTCCACGGCGAAATCAGTCACAATGTCCAAATTTTCTAAATCAAAGTTATTACGTTTTCAGGAAGGGGCATAATCAACCTTCAAAACGATACCTATATCTAATGAATTGAACGTCATATTACTGAAATATAAACATTCAAAGGAGTTGAGTTCATCCTGTCATGCCAATAGAAAAACGGAGAAATCTGCCTTTGAAGTTAACCGTCGGCTCAACACTCACGAACGCTTTGTAAGGTCGCCGCTATTACAAGATTTACGGTACTTGTATCAACGACACAGCACGCGGATGGCTTGGTGGTTGTCGATGAGTGCATTTACCGTAAAGCGGCAAAAACGAGACGCCTCTAACTTCCTGCTTCCTCTAACTTTCTCACCTCAACAAACTCACGTTTTTAGACTACAAAAGGTCAGTTTTTCGGCGAAATGTATTCACGGCCGTACAGTGTAGACCTCCCACTGTTTCAAAACACTTACAAAAAAAAATCCACGATTTTAGCACAAGTGACATAAATGGCCATTTTTCTCAGAAACGCCTGTTGCGACAAGCGACTGGTTTTGCCGTGGAACGTCACATATTTCAAATTAAACACAATGTGCTGTGGACAATATTGTAATATTTCTTATTATATGTGAAACATGTGTTATGTGTTAAACCTGTAAGAAAAACAAACGGACATCTAAGTAAAAAAAGTAAAAACTATCTCCTATGGACTTATTTGGAATGGTCCAAATAGACCTCTGAAGTTCGCCTACAAAAAAGCCACCATCTTTGCCCAAATAAGGAGATCCGGTATCTTGAGATTTTTTCTATGGGAAAATAACATGGGGATTTTCAATAATCGCACCTGTTAAACTCTCGCGGGGATGATGACATTTGAAATGCAGACGTTTTTCACTACACAGTTTTGTCCACTGCCGTCTAGTGGATACCGTGATCTTCAGCAGGTGAAGACGGCACACTTTGATTTTTGCTACCCCAAAGCTAACTTATAATGCAACTTGCCATAGGCAGTTAGCTTCAATTAACTCCCGGATCTCCTTATATGGGCAAAGATGGCAGCTTTGGATCCTTTTTGTAGGCGAACTTCAGAGGTCTATAGCCGTTTTGTTACAGAACTTTGTCAGCCAGCGTGCCAGTTTGACTGCTTCACTTCCAACCTGCTCAGGTTTCCCCTTTGCTTATGGTAAGTTTTAACTGAATTATGAAAACATATACCTGCTGTTGATTGTGTACTTTGGTTGCTAAACAGTAGCTGTAAAGTCAGGCTGAAAGAGGCCAAGGAGGATTACAGGAAGAAGGTGGAACAGAAGCTGCAGGAGAACATTGGCCCTTTCCGAAACCTGCCCCTAAACCCTAGTCCTACACACTTCCACTTCGTTTGCGCGTTCACGCGAGGGTCCGCCACATTAAGTATCATCCGAAACGAATTTTGAGTCGAGTGAAGTGCCTAGGGAGAGGGGCTACCACGCCTCCAGGAGCAAGTCAGCATGGATGCTGTCTTGAAACGCAGGTGCAACCGTTTTCAAGTGTTCGTGCAGCTCGCGTATCTCCCTGCCAGTAGTTTTTTGGTCCGTATGACAGCATTTACAGACAAAAGCGTGATTTAAGCTACATTGTAACAACTCATGTTTAGTTTGATACTCAGTAAAATGTGCAAGATCGTACAGAAGTAGGCTGTAATATTTAAACACATGTGCAGGTCGCATTTACAGCACTTTTATAATTTGATGTTAAATAAAGCATAAAATGCAACTCCTCACTCATAGTAATGAAAGGAGAGAAGAGGGATGTATATCCTAATACACAGGGGTGTCCAGAACATCTTAATTGGCGATTTAATATATATTGCCTTCATAATTTCTATGAAAACGAATATGACGTCAACTTCCTTCTCCCTTCAAGCGCATCCGAAACGTAGCGCTGTTTTAACCCCCTAACACTTCAAATGCAGGTGTTCTCCGCACCCACGAGAGGACTTGAAAAGGAAGTTCACTCGCTAACCGAGTCGAAGTGAGTAGGGATCCGTTTCGGAAAGGGCCAATATGAAGGAGGTCTGGGATGGAATGAAGACCATCGCTGGCCTGAGGAGGAGTAGCAGCTCTCTTGAATTGGAGATTGAGCTTGAGGAAGCGCATGGCGAAACGTGTTGCTCAGAAATAAAAGCTTAAAAGTGTAGTCCAATGGTGTGCGGTGATCCTTTTTTCTTTTTTACACTTCTATAACAGGTTTGACTGCCCTGCTCCAGCTTCAATGGACGTGGCCTGTCCACCACCACCCCCGGACACTCTTGCTAGCTTAACTGCCAATTCCCAATTCACACCTCCCCTCTCATTCTCAGTGCAGCATGTCTCCTCCTCCCCTCCCCCTCAGGGTGACCAAGACCATAGCCCCTTTCACATTCACCGAATTTAACGCTAAATCAGCCGAATTTAACGTTAAGGCTGCTCCAGCTTCAATGGACGTGGCCTGTCCACCACCACCCCCGGACACTCTTGCTAGCTTAACCAAAGATCCTTAAGGCGTAGCAAGATACGTCGTCGTAGTTCATGTCTATGGGCGCATAACGGGGATCACTTCCTCTGCATAAAGAGGCGCGTCATTGCGTGTCAGACGTATTCATCAGGTCCCTTTCCACAGGTGTACAAAATCAAGCACTCGATTATCAATTCTTGATGATGTTCCAAAATAATCTTGCTGCTCTTTCAAGCCCTCTACATTTATTAGTTCTAATATGGAAGTAACACACACAAAGCATACATTTCAAGGAATTGAATAAAAACATCAATGGAATAATGGAAATATGTCGCTGCTCTCATTAAGTTACCCCAGCGCCATCTGATCGTCGTTAGCACAAATCAGGATTTGGTTCAGCTGGCTGGCTAATGTGTTGTCAAGGTAGAGCGTACGTAGCAACCGGCCAATAAGCAGAATAAACAAGAGGGGCACACCTGATATAAAGTCGATTTTCTCCAGACGGGAATGCTCAAAAATGCTAAAAAGGTACCTGAAGTGGTCAGAAGGGGTTGAGGGTCATGAAACCGTGCCCAAAATTCACATTCCTAACTCTAGAGAATGGAGATTTTAGCATATAGTTGAAATTCTGATCTATGTCCATAGACTTCAATGGAACAGTTGCTGCCTCTGCTCTGCATAAAGGGGGATTTTGACCCCCCCTCTTGCGATTCGGGTTCCAGGAAGTGGCTTCTCATGAAGTATCTTGCTCCGCCCTTAATTATCTTTGGCTTAACTGCCAATTCCCAATTCACACCTCCCCTCTCATTCTCAGTGCAGCATGTCTCCTCCTCCCCTCCCCCTCAGGGTGACCAAGACCATAGCCCCTTTCACATTCACCGAATTTAACGCTAAATCAGCCGAATTTAACGTTAAGGCTGTTCCTTTCACACTGACGACACGGGGTGGGGAGTCAACCCGCCTCGGCAATCGAACCCGTCTCGGGGGGTAGTATTATTGCCGAGGCGTGTCGAATATGAAAGGAACAGAGGTCAACCCCGCTATTAGGGGTGTGTGACTGATGACGTATTTGACAAGGCAGGAGGTTAAAATACAGGAAACACACAAGAGACAAGACAACTTTGCTGTGGCCATATATCTATGGCTGTGTCCAACAATCACGTTTTTTATGCAGAGAGTTCCCTGAACCTCCTTTTCTCAGCACTTCGGTCAAGTGTTTATTGTTGCTAGGTTACCAAAACCGTCTGCTGCCAGCACGTCTTTTTAGAATGTTTGCCTAATGCTAGCTAACTAGCCAACGAACTAACTGTCAGAGCAGCAGTTGTTCACTTGTTCAGGCTCAACACGCTAAAATATGACTTCAACAGACAAAAGGACCTCATTTGGCATTCAAATAACATAACAAGTGGCCCGCCATCATTTGAAAACTAAACCACGTAGCACTAGCATGACAGTTGTGTTTATCAGTTTATCTCCGAGGTCCAAGGCATGCTTAACGTCATTGTTCACTCCCAAATTGCGTGTGACGTGCTGCTAGGCAACGCCTCCCATAACTCGCCTCTGAAACCGGCTTCAAACAACCCCGGGACCAAAACACGTCTACCTTTCACATTGCGAAATCCCCTGGACCCGCTATTTCTTAAACGCTAATGTATCGTTTCTAAATGTGAAAGGGGCTCATGGTAGCCCCTCACCCCTTCTCCTCCCCTCCCCCCTCACCATCACGGCAGATCAAGTTAGAGGACAGCTGAAGAAACTCCATCCCAGGAAAGCAGCCGGGCCTGACGGACTGTGTCCAAGACTGCTCAAGGCCTGTGCTGCTGAACTGGGAGAGCCACTGGAAGTCTATGTCTCGGGAGAGTCCCAACACTGTGGAAGACATCATGTCTCATCCCCGTCCCCAAGAAACCACATCCAAGTGAGTTGAATGACTTCAGGTCAGTCGCTCTCACATCACACCTGACCTTGGAGAGACTGGTTCTCCTGCAGATGGGTGTGGATTGCAGACTACCTAACAGAGCGGCCACAGTTCTGACTGAAGGACTGCCTCTCTGACACGGTAATCAGCAGCACCGGAGCTCCACAGGGAACAGTGCTCTCTCCAGTCCTGTTCACCCTGTACACGTCTGACTTCTGCTACAACACGGAGTCATGCCACATGCAGAAGTTTTCAGATGATACTGCAATTGTGGGTTGTATCAGGGATGGGCAGGAGGAGGAATACAGGAGCCTGGTGGAGGCTTCATGCAATGGTGCAGACACAATCACCTAAAACTCAACACGGCCAAGACCAAGGAGATGGTGGTGGATTTCAGGAGGTCTAAGCCTGCTCTGCTGCCAGTCACCAGTCACCAGGCTCTGTTGTGGGAGCTGAACTGGAGTGCATCACTTCAGTATCAGACAATTGGACACTGAACAAGCTACTCAACATCCTGGACAATGACCGTCATCCACTCCACAGCACTATCATACAGCAGAAGAGCTTGATCAGTTGGAGACTACGCTCCCTGACGTCATTTGTACCCAGGGCCATACAACTTTACAATGCTTCACTGAAAGTTGCTAAACGGTAGCTGTAAAATCAGGCTGAAAAAGGCCAAAGAGGATTACAGTAAGAAGGTGGAACAGAAAATGCAGGAGAACAATATGAAGGAGGTCTGGGATGGAATGAAGACCATCACTGGCCACACACTGTAACATCAATAGAATCTATTCCATTTTAATCAAGAACTCACCGTGCTTTTCTGAAACACCTCACAGCTGGGATCAGTCTCTTGCGTCCCTCATCTGATGTGTTGTATTTCTTCAGATCAATCAGCTCATCCAGCACCTCCTCAGACATCAGAAGCATGTGGGCCAGTGCTGAACAGTGAGCAGGAGACAACTGACCTTTGAAATCCTTTGGTGACTCCAGATATTTTTTAATTTCTTGGTGCATGGAATGATCATTCATTTCAAACAAGCAATGGAAAAGATTGATGCATCTTTCAGGAGAGAGATTTTCACGGTTGAGCTCTTTTATATACTGACATATGTTCTCAATGCTCTTTGAGGTGTGGTGTGTGTGGTTCAGTAGACCTTTCAGAAGTGTCTGATTTTTCTCCAGAGAGATGCCCATTAGGAAGCGAAGGAAAAGATCCAGGTGTCCATTCCTGCTGTCCAAAGCTTTCTCCACTACCTCCTTCAAAAGCCCATACAGTAATATCTTCCAGTCAATGATATCACTACAAAGACTTTGTAGTGTCTCAAGATCCCTCTGCTGATATGATATGAACACATGAAGTGCAGCCAGAAACTCCTGAATGCTCAGATGCACAAAGCAGTAGACTTTCCTTTGGTGAAACACAGACTCTTCCTTGAAGATCTCAGTACACATTCCAGAGTACACTGAGGCTTCGCTAACATCAATGCCACAATTTTCCAAGTCTTCCTCATAAAATATCAGATTACCTTTGTTTAGATTTTTAAAAGCCAATTCTGATAGCTTTAGAATGAGTTCTGTTTGTGATTTCAAGAGCTTATTCTGATCTGCTTCATGTCTTTTCAGATATTTCTGATTCTTTCTGGTGGTCTGGATGAGCAAGAAGTGTATGAACATCTCAGTCAGAGTTGTGGGTATTGCCTGGGTGTTGTCTTGTTCCAGCATCTGCTGAAGTACAGTGGCTGCAATCCAACAGAAGACTGGAATGTGGCACATGATGTGGAGACTCCTGGATGCCTTAATGTGTGAGATAATTCTGTTAGCCTGACTCTCATCACTAATTTTCTTCCTGAAGTACTCTTCCTTCTGTGGGTCATTGAATCCTCGTATTTCTGTTACCCGGTCAACATACTGAGCAGGAATTTGACTGGCTGCTGCTGGTCGTGAGGTTATCCAAATGAGTGAAGAGGGAAACACAGTTCCCTGAATGAGGCTCGTCATCAGAAGATCCACTGATGATATTTGTTTTAAATCAGATATCACATTGTTTTGAACATCAAAACACGATCGACTCTCATCCAAACCATCAAAGATTAACACAACCCGACAGTCTTTATATTCTTCACCATCATTCAGCTCCTTCAGCTCAGGGTAGAAGTCAAGCAGGAGTCTGTGAAGGCTATATTGTTCACCCCTCACCAAATTCAGCTCACGGAAAGGAAGGGGAAACATGAAATCTACATCCTGATTAGCTACACCATCTGTCCAATCAAGAATGAACTTCTGCACTGAGACTGTTTTTCCAATGCCAGCAACACCTTTGGTCATCACAGTTCTAATGCACTTTTTCTGTCCTGGTAAGGGCTTGAAGAGTTCATTGCAGTTGATCGGTTTGTCTTCTGTGGTGTGTTCTCTGGATGCTGACTCTACCTGCCAGACTTCATGTTCCTTATTCACACCTTCACTCTCTCCCTCTGTAATGTAGAGCTCTGTGTAGATCTCATTAAGGAGTATCTCAGCTCCTGCTTTGATGATGCCTTCAGATATGTTCTCAAACCTCCTCTTCAGACTGGCTTTATGGTTCTCTTTAACTCTCCCCAGGACCTCGTTATCTGTTTGGCATTAAGATGGCCATAAGCAGAAAAAGCAAATTATTTTCTGATTGTATTATCATTAGTCAATCATAGCTCATGGTAATGTTCACACAACTGGCAGAAACAGGCTTCCATAGTAAATCAGTAGCCCCACTCCAAATCAGCTTGTTTTCATTCCTCTACAAAAATGCACTTAATGGGATGGTTCAGAGTAATTTCACCCAACCCAAAAATTACAAAAATGAACTATAATAATTATCCCAATTCCTTTTATAGTCCATCAATATAATCAATATTTTTCTAATTATACTAGTAATCATCCCTGATCTTCACCTGTGTTTTTGTTGATGTTGTGTTCACAGGTGATGGTGTCACTCGGTACCTGTTCATGCACTCCACCCATCGACTGATCAGCCGTCAACTCACTACAAGCACATACACATGGAGTCAGTTAGCTAGCATACATATAAACATTACTATATGGTTAGGTTAGGAAGACATGGCATCAGTGTCTCCAAATGGATGCAGTAAGCATAAAGGTATACATTTAAAGCCAAAGTTGAGTGGTATTTAGCCGACACTTTGATCTAAAGCGACTCCCAACAAATTGACATAGATAGCTACAGTACACAGTTCATGCAGATTCATATTCCATATATGGCTGCTGCTAGATTAACAATATGGTATGTTGCTAGACTAGATGTGGTGGTTGCTATGCTAATTAAAATGGCTGTTATGCTGGTTGCTAGGATAACACAGACACATGACAGTGTCCACAAATATATGTTTAGTAGTGGACAACTGGACACTGATAGCAGAGATCCAACAATGTCTTGCTGGCAAAATAAACAAAGTGCTCCTCACATCATCCACTCAGCAACTTGTATCAGAGGCTGTGTCTGAAACATCAGTACGCACGCTGGGCAGTGTGCATTTTCCGGAAGTTACGTCAGAATAGACTGTCTGAAAGTCAAGCGCTCTCACTAGTTGGGTACTTCGTTTGCCGTGATTTCCAAGCGTGCATCGATGCATCTTTTTTGCCCTCAGATATCCCATAATCCATTGCGCAGCGCAGGTCAAGCTCCACACGTCATGCAAATCGTCAACACACCCCCCTCCCCGAGTCAGGTGACGCCAACTAGTTAGTGCTGTCCAAATGTAGGTAGGGACGCATACTGAGGAGCAAGCTAACTAAGACGCTACTGGAAAGAAGGTACTATCCAGCGTGCACGCTTGACTTCTGGACACAGCCAGACTCAGACTCAGACTCAAAGCACATAGCCAAACTGATGATTCATGGGTAGCCTACAATGTGTTATTTAAAAACGAATATGAAGCGATTTTCTTTTGAACATTATGTTAACTATGACAAATCTTATGTTTTGGAAGAGCAAAAAATGCTTCAGACGAAATATTTTTGCAGACCCCCTGTAGTACCTACGCGGACCCCCGGTTGAAGACCTGCATTAAAGCACATAGCCAAACTGACACATAAGAGACTATTGGGTCATTCCACGTCAAATCAACCAGAGCCCACGCACTTGCGTCTCAAAAAAATCTGAAAAAAATACCATGCGTGCCTATGTTACTCAGGAGACACTCTGTAAAATGTTTTTGTGCTAAGATCAATACTTTTCAAGTAACAGACAGTTTTGCGGGGGGAGGGGGGTGTCAAACTTGTTCTGCCTCTTTTTTTTGTCAAAGTTCACAAGCTCGTTGCTCAAGAACTAGAATCTGTAGGAGGCTCAAATTTTGCAGGCTGGTGCATAAATAGGAATAGTATGCAGTCAAATCACCACGAGTAGTCTGGAGGATCCTCCATGGTCATAGCAGTCCCTCAAAGTTGATCAAAATATTTTTGGAGTTCTTGGCTGGGCTCTGTTCTGTTTAGAACGCACAGTTTTACTCAACATAGGCTCTTGATTTTTCCCCCCTTATTGAGATCAGTAGAAACACTCTCCGGAAAAGCAATGAAGAGAAAAGAAAATCCATCAGGGACTGAACAGCAGACCTCACAAGTTTGAAAAATTATTTTGGATCTCATATTCAGAGCACCCTAACACCTTGTGGGAATATCCGAAGATTTTTTTTATATTTTTTTCTTTAATCTGCATTACCTCTTCTTTTTAAAAACACCAATTTGACTTGTCTTATGCAAATCTTTCTTTTTCATTTTCCACCCTAAACATGGACAAAATGCACCATTGGTTACTCTATACAAAGCATATCTCTCAATAGATCTCAATGGTGCATTTTGCCCTTGTTCAGGGTGGGAATTGAAAAAGAAAGATTTGCATAAGACAAGTCAAATTTGTGTTTTTAAAAAGAAGAGGTAATGCAGATTATAGAAAAATATATTTAAAACATCTTTGCATATTCCCACAAGGTGTTAGGGTGCTCTGAATATGAGATCCAAATTTATTTTTCAAACTTGTGAGGTCTGCTGTTCAGTCCCTGATGGATTTTCTTTTCTCTTCATTGCTTTTTCGGAGAGTGTTTCTACTTATCTCAATAAGAAAAAAAACCCAAGAACCTATGTTGAGTAAAAATGTGTCTTCTGAAGGCCTAAACAGAGCCCAGCCAAGAACTCAAAATTTTGATCAACTTTGAGGGACTTCTATGACCATGCAGGATCATCCAGACTACTTGTGGTGATTTTACTACATACTATTCCTATTTATGCACCAGCCTGCAAAATTTGAGCCTCCTACAGATTCTAGATCTTGAGCAATGAGCTTGTGAACTTTGACAAAAAAAAGAGGCAGAACAAATTTGACACCCCCATCCCCCCGTAAAACTGGCTGTTACTTGAAAAGTGTTGATCTTAGCACAAAAACATTTTACAGAGTGTCTCCTGGGAAACATAGGTGCACATGGTATTTTTTTCAGATTTTTTTGAGACGCAAGTGCGTGGGCTCTGGTTGATTTGACGTGGAATGACCCTATTGGACATCTAGTGCAGTTCTGTCTAGGAAGCATGTCCAGTGTGCATCACCACCACGGGCTACTGGATCTCCTCACATCCAAATCAGCAGCAGTGCTGCTCTACAGTCTCCATGACTACATGAACATCCACCATGTTCTCCCCCACAGGAGACACACAGGCAGCTCACCATGGACATGTAACACATGCAGCACCAGCTTTATGGCTCCACAGACTCATTACTAGGGTTGGGTATTGTTTTGGGTTTTATGCAGCACCAGCTTTATGGCTCATTACACACAGACCTGGTGAGCCAGTGTTACATCCACAGATATCCCACTGTACAGCTGGGGTGCTGTGTTACATCCACAGATATCCCACAATGCAGCGTGGGTGCTGTGTATGAAGGCAGGACAGCCAAAGGTGAGAGGACAAGCATGCAGAATGAATGAATGAATCCACCACATCAATTATGCATTTCTGACTTTGTTTCTCACGGTAAGCCTCAGAAGCTCTCACTAGATTCAGTAAGTGGGTATCTATGCAGAAGAATCGGTCAACAACTATTATTGAACAGAAACAGAAACACGTTTGCAACACATTTTAATGGCGTTGTAGCCTACATTTAACAATAGTTCACAGATGTTGTCCCTCATCAACAGATGTCAGGTAAGTCTTTGAGGGTTCAGGGTTTAACATTTCAGCCTGGTGAAAACTAGAGAAGATAGCCAGCCATGTGTTTGCCCAGTACACGAGAAAACCTCTCTGCCACACTCCAGCACTAGTGAGTGCTCCGGCCATAGTACCGTGACCACCAAGATCACTTGTGTGTTACAGATGCACAGCCTGTGCCTCCATTACTGTCTAGCAGCCGGGAGATCTAAAACACCTCTTTTTTCAGTGTGCCAACTTTGACATGAAAACTAGAGATACATGCATGGCTGTAATGATTAGGCAGTGACATTAATTATGAACATTTATTTACATGGAATGTTATTCTTGAAGCATCAAAACAATGAATGAACATTTTAGTGAAATAAACAATACAACTTTTGAGTTCAGAATCCATAACGAATAGGAGCAGCACACAGAGGACAATAATTGTTAACCAATAAAAAATACAATCAACAGATGAATCCATTACCAAAACTAGAAAGAGACTCCGAGAGCGCAGCTACCTCCGCCTGCATTGCTCTTCCTAGGTTGTCATATACATGTATTTGAACCGAAACTATTCAAATCGCCACCATGTGGCCATACCATGCCATTACACCCCTAAGCTAAATACATAAATGCCTCTGGAATCGCGACAGAATTACGTATCAGTCCCAAAATGTAATGGTTTCTTCCTCGGGTCATGTCTGACCTTCCCTGAAAATCTCATCGAAATCCATTCATGACTTTTTGAGTTATCTTGCTAACAGACAGACAAACAACAAGCAGACAGACAGACAAACAAACGCCGGTCCCCGATGAAAACATATACCTCCTTGGCGGAGGTAAATAATTATGCGTACGTACGTGCACTCACTCTCTCTCTCCTGTTAACTCGGATAAATGACAACGAAATGGTTAACTTGTAACTTTACTGGAACACTTCTTCACACATACATCGCTGGTAATGCTTCTCTCTACACGACTGCCCCCTCTAGGCATGCGCAGTCACACTTAACAAACTCCCCCCCTCACCCCCTCACTCACACACTTGGGTTCAGTGATGCATTCTGTGCATTTCCTTGTTTTAGTGTGCTGCTTTTACTTAGCGTGTTCAATTGTGTATCATAATTCATTTCATTTTTTTTTTTTGCACATAACTTTACTTATGGACTTGTTATATATGAATTTATATATAAATATGTTTATATTTGTGAATTTGATGAGTGAATATGAATGTCTAGACAAAATGTGATTTCACTGAAAATATATTTACTGAAATAAATGTTCATTGTTTTTTCCCTACTGTACACACTCACTCACGCACTCACTCACTTGGGTTCAGAGTGTGGTGGGTCACTGCTGAAGTCTGGACCTTTAGGCATGGACCAATCACTCTTCATGGACACACAGCTGGGAGATGGAGGTCTGTGTGTCTCTGATCTGGTAACACAACGACACAATAGATGAACACAACATTTAGATTCAGTTACACTGCTTTTTAAAGACTGCTATAGTATAGACACCTACACACACACGCACACACTCACTCACTTGGATTCAGAGTGTGGTGGTTCATTGCTGAAGTCTGGACCTTTAGGCATGGACACATCACTCTTCATGGACACACAGCTGGGCACCGGAGATGGAGGTCTGTGTGTCTCTGATCTGGTTACACAACGACACAATAAATCAACACACCCTTTAGATTCAGCTACACTGCTATTTATAGACTGCTATAGGCACGTACACACACACACACACACACACACACACACACACACACACACACACTCACACAAAA
>NC_084994.1:14787697-14832697 GCF_963854185.1 Sardina pilchardus | reverse complement strand
ATATATATATATATATATTGTACGCTTGGTTTTTTACTTTTTACTGCTTGTTTTTAAGAACTTCACAATAAAAGAGGATATAGACCGGTTACAGCCCCCTAACAACCGTCGTCAAGAACGAACTCAGAGGACAAGCGAACTAGAGAGCCGCACGGACACGCACGGTCTGTGCGGCACGGACAGCACAAAGCAAGCGTGCTGAACTTAGTTGATTAAACTCATCGACTGATCATACGGGTCTAGTGACCACTTTTGATCAGGTAGGCTAAAGTAAGCACTATTCTAGGCTATGACTAATGGCTAATAGTGTTCTCATTTTAATCTAAACCAGTCCGATCCTATGCTCTACGGGGGGCACTGTGCACACGTACCGGACCCCACCCCCCTTCTAAAAAAAAAAAAAACACAGACTGGCATGCACGACCATCATAGCACCCACACTCATAAAGCTGTCAACCAAACAGCTGAGTGTGTAGGCCAGCAGAAACGACCAATTCAAAAATAATGTGACACGACATAAACAAGCAATCATGCCACAGCGGGCTATTGTAAAGTCCTCCTTATCTTACCTTAAACCTGAAGCGTCTGTGTTAGCACTTGTGGTGGATGCGCTAGCATCATTGCTATCAGCCTCAGTATTCTGCCCGAACATTAATCCAGAAATCGTAGGCTTATTTGCTATTTTTTGTATTATCTACCTTTCGTTTCGTTTGTGTTCTCTGTTTGTGTGTGGCTACCAGATTTGTATTTGGTATTGTATTATTTGATGAGGATTCATTAATAAACCACTGAGGCCAATTTCTCATGACCAACACTTTTCTAAATAGAGCTCCCCAGTCCCGCCCCTCCTCCGAGAGAGGTGCTTGTCCGGAAGTAAAATTCTCATTCATTTCTCCCATTGACTTCTGGAAAAATTCGGATATAAAGAGTTTTAGACCATGCCTTAGGCTAACCAGCTACGATGTGACTCATAAGCATATAACTTATAATTTCGAGTGAAAAAATGAACAGAAAATGTAAAAAAAGCGAAAGGTACAAGACTGGGTACATATCTTAAATTCCGAGATAGAGAACTCAAATCCCAGGATGCTTTGCAAACGTACACACATTTCCAACATTTGCAGCCTAAAGATAGTTTAACATGGTTCCATATTAATCTGAGAAAAGAAGATGATTACTTCCTACCGTTTCCATTGAGTAAATTCAACCTTCAAGATGAGAAAACCGTTATTTTTCGGAAGACCACACATCGGTCCTGATCAGCCCTGCAGCCATTTTAAGTTTTGAAGTTCCAGCGAGACGAAGCTGGACGATAGGCGCGGGAAAAGCTGAGTACAGTTTGTTTGGCATTGCCATGGCAACGGCGATCTCTACCAATCAAAGGCTCTGCTTTCACCAGTTTTACACGTTAGGGTGTCGGGTAGTGTAGTACTCTCTCGTTAAATCGTGAATAAAGCATTGTTTTCTCAAAACAAGGTTGATGCCCCCATTAACTTTTGACATCTATATGAGCAGGTATAATCGCTTAGTCACATCGTAGCTGGTTTTAAGTCTACCATGGACGGTTACGATGTTATGGCTTATTCTCCAATTGTCAAGAAATTGAGAAATGGAGAAATTGTATTGGATTTTTACTTCCGGACAAGGCTGTGGGCGGGACTGGGGAGCTCTATGTCATCACGAACTCATGTGTACACTCTAATATACAATACTCAGGTCCGAATGAGGACGCCACCAACAGGCAAGGAGTGTTTATTACAACTAACTACAATTTAGGCCTTACAGTAAGATAGAGTTCTATCCTATCACTTAGGTTAGGTCCTATGTTCACTGACTTTGCAAAACGTCATCATTTCTTGTAGCCTACTAAATAAAACATTCTTACTTCCTTGTTTTAACCTTACAAATACATGTGACTTTGCAATATTTCTTTTTTTCCCTATCACCTCAAATTCACAACTTAAACAATGCTTTACAATCACAGAAGTTACAGAAACTTTTTTTTCCACAATAAACTCAAGTTCATAACGTGCACTTACAGCAGAATCAGCACAAATTGGGACGTATAACATTTGAATACCTCAAAGGGCACCTGATTGATGTTTGTATGATGAGTTTGGGCCCTGGCTAGTGGATGTGTGGCTCGTTCCAAGAAAATTTTAAAGCAGTCAATGATCACACCACACAGTTTGGAGAGTGTTTTCGAAAGTCCATTGGCATTGTTTTCATGAAATCATCTCTCTCTGCCCACATGATCAAGGGTTTGAGGCAAGCACATGATATGCAAACCATGATTAAAAGTTCTTGATACAGTTGCTTTACTGATCCCTCTCAAATCTATAGGCCAAGTCTTTTCCATAAAGATGAAGTTTAATTAGCATGATAGTGAGAATACGTTTTTGGAATGCATGCAAAGCTGATGAAGACGGAACTCTTGTTTCAAGGTGCCCTTTGAGGTATTCATACAGGGAAAACGGTAACTGCCAGTTGGGAAGGCTAGTGAAGTGAAGAGTTTTCTCATAATTTCCAATAAATCCAGCTATGTTCAGTTTTATTTACTCAGTTCCTCATGCAACCCATTCACTTCGTTTTGTATCTGTTCACAATGTTTCATTGTCATTTCAGTCTGACAAGAAACCCCTGTAACAGCAACATCTCCCGTACAGACATTCACACGAGTGTGCATCTCCAATAGCAAAGCACTTTCACTCCTGACCCGTTTGTCGACTCTTTGCTGCAGTCGGTGTCTTTCTATGCTATCTTTCTGTACACCACAAATGTTATACCTACGTCCCAATTTGTGCTGATTCTGCTGTAAGTGCATGTTATGAACTTGAGTTTATTGTGGAAAAAAAAAGTTTCTGTAACTTCTGTGATTGTAAAGCATTGTTTAAGTTGTGAATTTGAGGTGATAGAAAAAAAAAGAAATATTGCAAAGTCACATGTATTTGTAAGGTTAAAACAAGGAAGTAAGAATGTTTTATTTAGTAGGCTGACAAGAAATGATACGTTTTGCAAAGTCAGTGAACATAGGACCTAACTAACCTAAGTGATAGGATAGAACTCTATCTTACTGTAGAGATGTAGGCCTAAATTGTAGTTAGTTGTAATAAACTCTCCTTGCCTGTTGGTGGCATCCTCATTCGGACCTGAGTCTTGTATATTAGAGTGTACACATGAGTTCGTGATGACACTTAGAAAAGTGTTGGTCATGAGAAATTGGCCTCAGTGGTTTATTAATGAATCCTAAATAATACAATACCAAATACAAATCTGGTAGCCACACACAAACAGAGAACACAAACGAAACGTAGATAATACAAAACATCGCAAATAAGCCTACGATTTCTGGATTAATGTTCGGGCAGAATACTGAAGCTGATAGCAATGATGCTAGCGCATCCACCACAAGTGCTAACACAGACGCTTCAGGTTTAAGGTAAGATAAGGAGGACTTTACAATAGCCCGCTGTGGCATGATTGCTTGTTTATGTCGTGTCACATTATTTTTGAATTGGTCGTTTCTGCTGGCCTACACACTCAGCTGTTTGGTTGACCGATTTATGATTGTGGGTGCTATGATGGTCGTGCATGCAAGTCTGTTTTTTTGTGGGGGGGGGGGGTGGGGTCCGGTGTGCACAGTGCTCCCCGTCCCAGTAGAGCATAGGATCGGACTGGTTTAGATTAAAATGAGAACACTATTAGCCATTAGTCATAGCCTAGAATAGTGCTTACTTTAGCCTACCTGATCAAAAGTGGTCACTAGACCCGTATGATCAGTCGATTAGTTTAATCAACTAAGTTCAGCATGCTTGCTTTGTGCTGTCCGTGCCGCACAGACCGTGGCCCAATCCCAATGTCAGCCCTAAAGACTAAGAACTAAAGACTCACAGACTTAATTGATCTCAGGTGCTAAGTGAGTGAGTGTGTGAGGCCACATAGGCTCAGATAGGTATTTGGGATTGGGACAGCACTTCACGAGATCACATGTACCTTGGCGATGTTTACTAACAAAGACGTTGCTAACATTTGCACCATGCACGTGTGTCGTGCGTGCTGTTGTTTACCTTCATTTCCGGATTTATCTATAGGGAGGGAAAGTGAAAACCAGCGCCCCAAGTGGTTGCGTTCCTATCGAAGAGCAGCTCCAATGTTAAGTCCCATAGACCGACTTTTCAAAAAAATACTACGCAGCTATACCAGCGATCTTATCCACCAAAAATATTTTTCAGTCGGCATACTGTAATAATCTACTAACTGTGAAAATATCAGACTCTATTTCGCCTTATTTAAAAAAAACGTAATTGCTCGTTTCATTTCATAAATGGACTACAACTTCAAGTGACGTGACACCCTTCGACGACGTTACTCACCTAGCATGGTTTGTTTATTAGCCTCTTAGCTAGTTGGTTAGTTAGTAGACAATCACACTTACTGCCAGCTCTTGTGTGATAGGAGCACAACACAAGTTATCCCAACATAAAGGTAATTACCACGCGGTTTACATCGCTCTCTGTTATTACAAAAATATGATAAGCAAGTTAAGCAAATTGCCGTTTTGATCAGTTGGAGATGGAGCGCCCAAACTGGTGACGTCAAATGCTACTGTAGCTAGCTACTGTAGTTCGTTATCACCATGTTACAAACAAACTCAAAACAATTAAACTGATCCTAAAAAATAAAGTATGACCACTAGAAGCAATAGAGCTGACCTACATGGATAGCATATTGAAGGCATTTAACTAACTTCCGATCGTGGGCCGAGATATATTTTTTCTAAAAGAAAATCCCATCCTCTCCCGCTAGCCTCTAGGAACGCAAATGAGATTACTTTCCCTCCCTATGATCTCCGCGGTAAACGTCACAACACTTTGAACTGTGGGTAATTCCCTTATGTTAAGTCTGCACCGATGCAGACTCACGGAAAGGGCTCGGTAAGTCTGTACTCAAACCCTCCCGCCCGTTGTAATTCGACATTGGGACAGCCCTAAACCCTTACGAATTTCGCGAGAACGCGCACCAAAGTCCGTGAGTTCGTGAGTCCGGACATTGGGATTGGGCCCGTGCGTGTCCGTGCGGCTCTGAGTTCGCTTGTCCTCTGAGTTCGTTCTTGACGACGGTTGTTAGGGGGCTGTAACCGGTCTATACAAACTTCTCATCAGACAGATTTGTACATTGGGCTCTGTGTGTGTGTTTTTGAATAGATTTAAAAGTACTCAACTGCCAGTTTAATATTCATTAAAGGGAAACTATGCAGGTTTGGCGATTTCATCACCCTTTTCGTTTTCACTCGTTTTACGCTTGCAGATTTCTCTGCAAAGCTTCCCCTACAGCTTTAGCATGTATATTTGACTAAACTCCTCAATCGGTCAGTCTGCCTTTTCACGAGCATGATGGCGAGGCTGGAGAGTTTCTGTCCCGGTGGCACAAACTTACATGCGTGGTTTTCCCGCTCAGAGGCGCTAGGGGAAAGCGAGACAGCAGTCATTCGACCCAAAATAGTTCAGGCAAATCAAGCTAAAGAAAACGTGCATAGTTCACCTTTAAACACTGGTGAGCATTACACTGCTGGTCGAGCTGAATACCATTTCAAGTCATTCTGAACAGATCTCTGAATCTCTATGGCAAGTTGCATTGTAAGTTGGCTCTGGAGTAGCAAAGACCAAAGTATGCCGTCTTCACCTACTGAAGATCACAGTTTTGTCCTCTGCCTTCGAGTGGATACTGTGAAGTGCAAAACGTCTGCATTTCCAGTTTCTTCATCCCTGCAAGAATTTAACAGGTGCGATGATTCAAGATCCCCATGTTATTTTCCCATAGAAAAAATCTCAAGATACCGGATCTCCTTATTTGGGAGGAGATGGTAGCTTTTTTGTAGGTGAACTTCAGAGGTCTATTGGGGGCTGAGGGCAAGTAAACAGAGCCTCTCCCTCCTATACACTGCTAACATAACTATAGCAACCTACAGTACAGTATACTGTGGTGCCTTGTGGCCTCTTGGAGTCTTCAGTCTGTCCTGTTCTACCCCGTCTCTCTTTCTTCAGCGTCACTGGACTCAACTGGACTCTGAACTCATTCTACCTCTGCAGGTGATCCTCATCATTACACTATTAGACTCTCATTCAGTCTCCCATTATCAGTTGGGCTGAACTCCGGCTCCTTCTACTCTGCACACACCAGCCAGTGCAGCTACTCGCCACTGCCATCTAGTGTTGAGACTGAAAATGGCATCTCATATGTTTAAGGGGAGATGAGTGTTGTGTGGATGGGTCATTCCGCGAAATCGGTGCCTTTTAGCGTCCCTAACAGAAAATCAGTTATAAAATTGCTTTAATAATGAAAAAATGTGTAATTTGTTACTGCAGATCCTATCATCAATATAAGATCAAGTAAAATCCAGTAAATTACAATTTAAAATATTCAAAATCACATGTTATATGCTAAAGGTAAGGATTTTGGCCTGTCCCACGCTATGGTTGTTATTTTTCAACATAACTTCTCATTTATAAGATGTGGGCACAAAGATACTATTTTCACAGTTTTATATTGTTTCAAGTGTAATCTCATTGTTAAGTAATAGTTTTGACATAAATATATATAATTTCTTAGAAATATTAGTCATTTATCATTGTCAATTCATTGTCCCTCATTTCATATCAGTCCTGTTACTATCACCAAAACCCCCCTATAAAATAATAGTACAAACCAGAAGTGACATAATTTCAAGGAAGTGACATAATTTCAGGGGAAGTGGATTCCACAGTTTAAAAAAGGGAAAGTTTCTCTTTTCTTAAATGTCCCATTTTTCATGTTTTATCAGCAGAGGTAGAGCGGGGTCAACATACAACATCAGTCCTGTTACCATTATTTAAAGTATAAATATAAACAATTATTTATTAATCCTGATATTACCAATATCTAGATGTAATAACCTTTCAGATGACATGCCATGTGCATTTCTAACCTTGACCTGTTAGCTAGCAATGAGCAGATTAGCATGAAATCCTCAGTCCTGTTACCCTCAGTCTGTTACTATTGCTAATAGTTAGTTAGCCAACAATGAGCAGATTAGCATGAAATCCTCAGTTCTGTTACTAATGCCAATTATGATCTAAAACAGATCATTCTAAAAAATTCTAAATATGACAATCTCAATGAGAAGAGGGACCAAAATACTACTTAGACATGTATAAATTGTTGCATAATTGTAATTGGAAGTGTTGTTACAGTGGTAACAGGACTGAGGAAATTATGAAAACATGAAATAAATATACAGTCATAAAATGGTCAATGGTATAGCTTGAGTTGCCCCCACACAATTTTTTGTACTATGAAGATGTCAGAAATGAATGGGTATTGAAAAAAATTAGTTTGGAACAACTTTATTTTAAACAAAAATAAAGTCGAAAAGGCACCGATTTCGCGGAATCACCCGGATAGCAACTTTATGAAGAATGAACTGATTGGTTTAATGACTTCATTATTGAAGACTTAATGTTTCAAGACATGACTCTTACATTTGGCTTGACAATAAACTATCCTTTGGGGTCCATATTGAAAGCCATTTTAAAAAAATGTCAGCCCTAAGTTAAGCTTTTATTTTTGTCCAAATGTTTCTCCCTCACTGCAAGGAAAAGATTGGTCCAGACTACTTTCTTATTAATATTAGATTATGCTGATATAACATACAAACATGCATCTTCATCCTTATGCTGGAAAATCTGGATGTTGTTTATCATTCTGCCTTGCGGTTCGTAACTAGTGCTACTGCAATTTAAAATGGTTCAATGAACACCACTGTACTGAGGGAAAAGTCACGTTTTCATTTTCATTGCAAAAGCATTGATGGGTAAATGACCTACATCTTCATCTGTATACCTGTTCACAGGCCACACCAGCTCTTACAGCACTCAGTCATCAGGAACAATCTGCAGAACACACTAAACCTGCAGTCATTACCATCTCATGGATTTAAAAATATGTTTTACTGTCAAAACGAATAAACCACACTCACTGGCAGGCACGTCTGTGATATACAGTATCCAATAATCACAACTCCACCATACGTTACTGATCTGCATTTATCATATTTACATCAATAGTCTACTACTACATTAATCACATCTCCAGTTTGTTCTCTTTTCCTGAGCAGTCATATTGTAATGTACACATCTGTACCTGTACAGTGGAGTCCTCTAGGTTCTATAATTAGAAAACATGGCATTGATTTCCATTCTTATGCAGATGATACACAATTATATATTTCCATAAAGCCCGATGAACCAACCCCGTTAGCCAAACTCAACACATGTCTGAGAGACATAAAAATTTGGATGACTAATAACTTCCTGCTATTGAACTCAGATAAAACAGAAGTTATGGTTTTAGGTCCTAAGAAGACTAGGGATATCCTATCCACATCACAGGTTACATATAGTGATCTCTCACTGACCTCATCCACAAGTGTTAAAAATCTAGGAGTTACAATTGATCAAGAACTTCTACTCAATAGTCACATAAAGCAGATCACAAAAACCTCATTTTTCCATTTAAGGAACATTTCAAAGATAAGGAAGTCCTTATCCTTACCAGACGCTGAAAAATTAATCCACGCTTTTGTCACTTCCAGGCTAGACTATTGTAATGCGCTATACGCCGGCTACAATAATACCTGTCTAAAAAGCCTACAGCTTATACAAAACGCAGCTGCTCGCACACTCACTAGGACCAAAAAATATGAACATATTTCCCCCATCCTAGCATCTCTACATTGGTTACCTGTTAAAAGTCGCATTGACTTCAAAATTCTACTTCTCACATACAAAGCCATAAATGGAAGAGCACCCGAATATATTAAAGATCTTCTAGTCCCATATAATCCACCTAGACCCTTACGATCACAAAATACTGGACTTCTTGTAATTCCAAGAATTTCAAAAACTACAGGAGGAGGCAGAGCCTTTTGTTACCGCGCACCCCTCCTCTGGAATAATCTTCCTCCCTCAATTCGATTAGCAGACACCCTCCCTATTTTTAAGTCTAGACTTAAAACATATCTCTTTAGTGCTTCCTATAGTTAGGTATGGTGCAGTGTGGAACTTCAACCACCTCAGGGTCTTACTGGAACGGACCACCTCTGCTGTGGGCTTGTGTGACTGGTGCCCCAGTCATGCATCCCATGGTGGCTACTGACCACACCTGAGCTGGTGCTGACCACCCTCCACCATGCCTTAGTTATGCTGCTTTAGCATTGCGCTGTCATGGACTTCTTATGTGGCATGCCGTACAACTCCTCTTCTCCCCTCTCCCTCTCCCTCTCTCAACTCTCCCTCTTTCCTTCTCTCCCTGTCCTGTCCTCTATAGTGTAGCTTGGGGGGGAGGGTCCCGCGTACTGTCTGTTGCGCGTGCGGGCATTTGTTCATTTACTGCGCATGCAGGCTTTTGTCCATTTGCGCCGTTTCGGTCATGGGCCTTCCCCGGGTGGGCTTGCGCATCATGTCTGGGCTGCGCGCCTGGGTGGTGTGGCTGGGTGCTCTGGGCCGGTCGGGGTCCGTTCGCGGGTGGCGTTGCTCGTCCGCGGGGGGCCTCCCGTCGCCGTCTGTAGATGGGGGGGGGTGGGGTTCGTGTCGGCTCCATTCGCCAGTGGCTCTGCGTGGGCGTATATTGGCGGTCTGGCTGGGGCATGCGGTCTGATCAGATGTGCACGGCTGTGCATTTAGTGGGATGGGGGGGACGGGGGAGGTGGGAATGCTGGGAGTGGATGGCGGAGGGGAGGGCTGTTGCGGCATTGTATTTGGATTGGGCTCGCGGTCCGGGCCTTCTTGGGGTGGTGTTTCTAGAGTGGAAGTCCAATGGTTTTAACGATTTTAATTACATTACACCAATGTCCAATGATTTTAACGTTTTTAATTACACTACATCGCCTCCCTACGCCTCCCGACCCTGTCAACAGGATGACAGGATGACACGTCCAAAGACATGAAGCATTCTGGACTTTTGCTCTGGGGGCGCTGCTTCCGGGGGGCCTGGGCGGCGGGGCGGATCAGACTGTGTGTCCTGATCGGGCCGTGGTGTGTGTTCGCGTGGTGTTGTGGTTTGGGTGGGGCTGGCGCGGGCCCCGTTCTCTCTGCTCGCGGATGGTGGTGGGGGGTGTCTGCGGATGGGTGGCGCCGCCTGTGGGCGGACTCTGGCTGGCCATGCTCGGCCATGCTGCTCCGACGCGCGGTTCAGAGGTGGTGGGTGGGTTCGCCTGGGGGGGGGGCATTGGGGGGGGGCATTGTGGGTGGGTGGATGTTGCGTGCGTGGTGGGTGGGTGGATGTTTGCATGCGTGGTGGACGATGTGCGGGATGCCTCTTCGGGTTTAACTGGGTAACCTATTCCTACGCACCTGTCCCCACAAAAGAGGTGTGTAAAAGCGTTTTGTAAACCCTCTATAGTATAACCATTTATATCACCATTGATATACTTATTAATACTTAATATGACTTACAGTAATACTAACACACTCTATTTCTCTTCCCTTTCCCCTATACCTCACCTGTGAGGTAAACCATTACCAGCCATCAACCATCTCTGTGCCTGTCCCTCATCACACCTGAAGTCACATCCCTCTGACTGCCCTACCATCGCCATTGCCTTCGCCATCCCTATGACTGCCCTAACATCGCCTGCTGGGGTTCCCTGCCCGAATCTTTGGCCCTCGGATCCCAGCGACCCATCACCTTCCGAAATAACTAATGGATTACTAATGGACAATTTATTCCCTACACTGGACTATTTGAACTTTCATTGTCATTGTAACTTTCAAACTACAAATGACTGTACTGTAACTGACCCAAGGCAGATGGGTTGGGCCCTTGAGTCGTGGGTCTGTCTGAGGTTTCTTCCTATATGTATCTCCAATTCTAGGGAGTTTTTCCTTGCCCCTGTCACTCATGGGCTCTCTTTGAATGTCTAACACTCTGTAAAGCGCCTTGAGACATGTGTAATGTATTGGCGCTCTATAAGCGACATTAAATTGAAATTGAATTGAAATGACATTCCCTCTCTCACCTGCAGGGGGCGCATTTACAACAAACTGAAGGGCATAAAAAAACACTACCAGGAAGCCAGGAAGGTGTGGTCACATTGGCCCAATCCCAATGTCCGGACTCACGAACTCACGGACTTTGGTGCGCGTTCTCGCGAAATTCGTAAGGGTTTAGGGCTGTCCCAATGTCGAATTACAACGGGCGGGAGGGCTTGAGTACAGACTTACCGAGCCCTTTCCGTGAGTCTGCATCGGTGCAGACTTAACCTAAGGGAATTACCCACAGTTCAAAGTGTTGTGACGTTTACCGCGGAGATCATAGAAAAATCCGGAAATGAAGGTAAACAACAGCACGCACGACACACGTGCATGGTGCAAATGTTAGCAACGTCTTTGTTAGTAAACATCGCCAAGGTACATGTGATCTCGTGAAGTGCTGTCCCAATCCCAAATACCTATCTGAGCCTATGTGGCCTCACACACTCACTCACTTAGCACCTGAGATCAATTAAGTCTGTGAGTCTTTAGTTCTTAGTCTTTAGGGCTGACATTGGGATTGGGCCATTGTTTATAGTCGTATACAAAAACACTACCAGGAAGGCTTTGTCACATTGTTTATAGGCGTATGAAAAACACTACCAGGAAGGCGTGGTCACATTGCTTATAGTCATATGAAAAACACTACCAGAAGTCATATTATTTATAACATTTAGTCATTTCACTGACACTTTTGTTCAAAGCCACTTACAACAATCAAGTTACAGTAAAGGTACAATACAGTTACAGTTGCAGCACAATAAGGTACAAAAGGCACAGTGTTACTAGGATACTGTCTGTGCAGCAATACGTAAAGTACGACTATATAGAATAGAATAACAGTTCACGCCAAGTCAAGGGATGGAGAAGAGGGAGAGTCCAGATCAGGGCTGGTGTGGGACACTTCATTTCACTGGGAAATTACGTAATTACAAGTTCCAGTGGCCCTTGGGGGTGAGGGGCCATTACAGTACATCACTGATCTACATAAAGAACAACAATGGGATAGTCTATCCCTTCTTCTATCTTTCTTTATGTAGATCAGTGAGGATCGAGGCCCGAGGAGCGAGGGAGGACGTATAAACGCTGCATGAGAGGCACCCTAGAAGAACCTATAGCCTGCCCTAGACAAGATAGCTTCTGGGCTACCACATACTGTAACAGACTTCCACACCATCTGTAGAAGAACCTATAGCCTGCCCTGGACAAGATGGATTCTGGGCTACCACATACTGTAACAGACTTCCACGCTATCTGTAGAAGAACCTAGCCTGCCCTAGACAAGATAGCTTCTGGGCTAGCACATACTGTAAGAGTGACAAGCCCTCTGCACACGGTCCTGCTGTATTTGAGCGCTCCTCTAGTTTCTCTCAACAGGGATACTTGCTCACTGAACTGGACGGAAGTTATAAACGTTCCATGTGAGGAGGCCCCAATACACATCTCAATGATGTTTTACTGTCGAGGGCCTTTGAGATCTGGGGTTACTACCTTACAGGAAAATGAGTTATTATTACTATCTGTAGAAGGACCTAGCCTGCCCTGGGAGGGTTTCTTCCTATAGGTCTTCAGAGTGCCGTGCTTTAAGGCAGGAAATGGGTTTTACAGACACAGGCTACTCTAGCCTACCACATGCCCAAAAACATCAGTCGTGTGACTATACCAACCATGGACGGATTATGAGCCTCTGGGCACAGACGGGAGAAGGGGCACCTGCCTGCCTGCCTTAGAGTGTTGGTAACTCAGTTGAGCTTAGGGGATGAAGGGGCATTTTGAGATTGAGACTATTAGGCCTTAATAATAATTAACTGATTCAAGGCAACTTGCTGTAGAAAAAAAGATGCTAAATACAAAGCATGATAATCACACATAGCATAACTCGTGTTATTTCAGATATCAGGGATGAATATCATAATCCATGGTAGGGCTCTATTAAGACATAGCCTGCCACAATTTTGTTATGTAGCCTAGATGACTCACAAGGTTATGCACTCTGTAGTCTATGTTTGTGTGTGTGTGTGTGTGTGTGTGTGTGTGTGTAGGTGAGTGGCACAAGTCACACGATAGTAGCAAGGGACAGTAGGCAAGTGGCATGGGATAGGAGGAAAGTGACACAAGACAGAAGGCGAGTAGCAAGTGCCACCAGCAATAGTAATAAATAATCTCTTGATAATTATCTACCATGTTCATTTGTCACATAGGCTATATCTCACTTCTCTTTTGTAGGCAACGTCTCATTTGCCATGTAGCCAGCAGCTTTCAGGTCCACAGGAAAACCACAGACATCTACTTCAACAAAAACTTTTTTTTTTCCTCTCTGAGTCGAGAGAACAGGAAATGGGTCATTCCACGCCAAATCAACCAGAGCCCACGCACTTGCGTCTCAAAAAAATCTGAAAAAAATACCATGTGTGCCTATGTTACCCAGGAGACACTCTGTAAAATGTTTTTGTGCTAAGATCAATACTTTTCAAGTAACAGCCAGTTTTACAGGGGAAGGGGGGTGTCAAATTTGTTCTGCCTCTTTTTTTTGTCAAAGTTCACAAGCTCATTGCTCAAGAACTAGAATCTGTAGGAGGCTCAAATTTTGCAGGCTGGTGCATAAAAAGGAATAGTATGCAGTAAAATCATCACGAGTAGTCTGGATGATCCTGCATGGTCATAGCAGTCCTTCAAAGTTGATCAAAATGTTATTGGAGTTTTTGGCTGGGTTCTGTTTAGGCCTTCAGAAGACACATTTTTACTCAACATAGACTCTTGGGTTTTTTTTCTTATTGAGATAAGTAGAAACACTCTCCGAAAAAGCAATGAAGAGAAAAGAAAATCCATCAGGGACTGAACAGCAGACCTCACAAGTTTGAAAAATAAATTTGGATCTCATATTCAGAGCACCCTAACACCTTGTGGGAATATACAAAGATTTTTGTTATATTTTTTTCTATAATCTGCATTACCTCTTCTTTTTAAAAACACCAAGTTGACTTGTCTTATGCAAATCTTTCTTTTTCATTTCCCACCCTGAACAAGGGCAAAATGCACCATCGAGATCTATTGAGAGATTTGTTTTGTATAGAGTAACCACTAGGTGCCACTAAAATCACTGAATCACTGAAATTGCCGGGTGGGGACAAAACATATTGATCTCAATGGTGCATTTTGTCCATGTTTAGGGTGGAAAATGAAAAAGAAAGATTCGCATAAGACAAGTCAAATTGGTGTTTTTAAAAAGAAGAGGTAATGCAGATTAACGAAAGAAATATAAAAAAAATCTTTGTATATTCCCACAAGGTGTTAGGGTGCTCTGAATATGAGATCCAAAATTATTTTTCAAACTTGTGAGGTCTGCTGTTCAGTCCCTGATGGATTTTTTTTTCTCTTCATTGCTTTTTCGGAGAGTGTTTCTACTGATCTCAATAAGAGAAAAAAAATCAAGAGCCTATGTTGAGTAAAAATGTGTCTTCTGAAGGCCTAAACAGAACCCAGCCAAAAACTCCAATAAAATTTTGATCAACTTTGAGGGACTGCTATGACCATGCAGGATCATCCAGACTACTCGTGGTGATTTTACTGCATACTATTCCTTTATTTATGCACCAGCCTGCAAAATTTGAGCCTCCTACAGATTCTAGTTCTTGAGCAATGAGCTTGTGAACTTTGACAAAAAAAAGAGGTAGAACAAATTTGACACCCCCCTCCCCCTGTAAAACTGGCTGTTACTTGAAAAGTATTGATCTTAGCACAAAAACATTTTACAGAGTGTCTCTTGGGTAACATAGGCACACATGGTATTTTTTTCAGATTTTTTTGAGACGCAAGTGCGTGGGCTCTGGTTGATTTGGCGTGGAATGACCCAAATGGATTTTACAGACACAGGCTACTCTAGCCTACCACATGCCCAAAAGCATCAGTCATGTGACTATACCAACCATGGACGGATTATGAGCCTCTGGGCACAGACGGGAGAAGGGGCACCTGCCTGCCTGCCTTAGAGTGTTGGTAACTCAGTTGAGTTTAGGGGATGAAGGGGCATTTTATGGAGTTTTGTGAAATTAAATGGACAGATTGAGACTTGAATGGTTGTGATTGAGACTATTAGGCCTAAATAATAATTAACTGATTCAAGGCAACTTGCTGTAGAAAAAAAGATGCCACATACAAAGCATGATAATCACACATAGCATAACTTGTGTTATTTCAGATATCAGGGATGAATAGGCCTATCATAATCCATGGTAGGGCTCTATTAAGACATAGCCTGCCACAATTTTGGTAGCCTAGATGACTCACAAGGTTATGCTCTCTGTAGTCTATGTGTGTGTGTGTGTGTGTGTGTGTGTGTGTGTGTGTGTGTGTGTGTGTGTGTGTGTGTAGGTGTGTGTGTGTGTGTGTGTCACCTGTCTGCCAATGTTCAACCCTTATTATTACACGGATTATCATTTGGGAAGGAACAATTCAAGGAAAAGTCATGCTACATTAAACCACCCATGTTGTTCCTTTAGGCGACTTTGTGTAGGCATAGCTGAGCGGCCGCACTGCAAACGCAATTTCACACTTCACTGTCTACAATCTATATTAATTTTGACTTTTGAACAGTTAAAGGCCTTGTCTTGACAACGGACACAATCCACTGCCTACAAAAAGTGATCCATAGGCATATTAGGGCCTACTCACCCAGAGACATGTCAAGTTGCATTTAGGCTAAACATGTTTCAAAGATCGACAAACCATCTTGACATCTTGTGCACTCGATAACACCGCTCCCTTTCCTTCCGTGCACCTTTTCTTTCCGTTACTGAAAACTAAGTGCGCTAGATACCCATGGTCCGTGTACCTTCTGTTCATTTGATTTTTAAATTCAAAACAAAAATTGAAAATCGAAAACGACCTTATATCTGTATTTTTAAAAAACAAAATAGGACATTTCCTCGTGTTTTTGTTTTGAATATTACACTTTGTATACCCACGACCGAAATCCAAAATCCGCACAACAATAATGTGAAATCGGAACTTGTCTCATTCTTTTCATTTGGCCTATCCCCCAGGCTGTCCTACATTGAAACCTATGACATTTTAATTAGAGACATTGTTGACATGTATGGAATTATGCCCTCAATTGTACCGTAATACACCTTTTATTTTATGGTTATAAATGCTGGTTGTTAAGAACCAATAATATGCTTTAATAAGGGCACGTGATGTGCAAAGTGTGTGTGCAACAATAAACTTTCTCTTTGGCTGAACTCTCCACAAGTTGTGTGTGAAGCGTAGTTCCACTGTCAAGTCGATATAGGATAGTCTTTCTGAGTACGCAGGTTATGGGCCCAGGGTTACTCAGAGAGATAAACGAAAAGAAATATCGGAAGAGAGTACCAGGCGTGTTAGCTAGCTGAGCAACGTGCTTGAAAAGCCGAGATGGCTAGCAGGAAGGCCATGGACAGATCGAGTATTAGCAGCCGTTGGTCCCGGCTAGTTTTCGACGGAGATGAAAAGAGTTATGAACTATGGGAAATGAAATTCTTAGGACATCTAAGATTGCAAGGATTGAAAGATACTATCCTTGGAGAACCTACTGAGGACAGCGACTGGCCAGTAGACGGGGTGAGAAACGCCGAGGCGTATGCAGAGTTAATACAGTTCCTGGATGACAAAGAGATTATCGCTGGTTATGCGAGACGGGGCGGATGATGGTCGGAAAGCATTGAAGATCCTAAGAGACTATTATGCGGGCAAGGGACAGCCACGAATAGTCAGCCTCTACACGGAGCTAACTTCACTGCAGAAGTCGAATAGCGAAAGCGTTACTGAATACGTTATCCGTGCAGAGACGGTGATCACTGCTTTGAGAAACGCTGGTGAAACGTTGAGTGATGGACTGCTGGTGGCAATGGTTTTGAAAGGACTACCTGAGTCATTCAAACCATTTACCATTCACGTTACACAGGCCGATGTGACCATGCCTTTCGCCGAATTTAAAACAAAGCTACGGAGCTATGAGGACACAGAGAAATTGCGCGCAACAGCCTCTGATGACAACGTCATGAAGGCGCGAGCACAGCCGAGTCCGAGACCATAGGTGGCAAGTAACCGGGGAGCCGAGGTAAATGTGGATATCGTGTGCTTCAAGTGCGGACAGAAAGGGCACAAGGCGAGAGCTTGTACTCGCCGGCAGTGGTGCAGTCACTGCAAAACCACCACGCACCGGGACTTCAACTGCAGAAAGAAACAGCGCCGAGATGATGCGCGGCAAGTGTCTGAGGAGTCAACCAAGTCGTATGCATTCCTGACGAGCGACAGGGAGGTGGAACCAGCCTATCAGCTAGGCCGCGGTGTCAAGGAGAAAGGTCTGATGGTGGATACAGGGCGACTTCGCATATCATCACAGATATTGCAAAGTTCAAAAGATTCAACGAAAGTTTCCAGTCAGAGACACACTGCGTTGAGTTGGCTGACAGCACGAGGAGCAACGGAATCGCAGAGCACAGAGGAGATGCGGATGTGTGCTTGATGGACAGCGGAGGACGAAGCCACAACGTGACGCTGAAGCAAACGTTATGTATCCCTTCATACCCGCAGGACATCTTTTCTGTGAAGGCCGCAACAGCGAGCGGGGCGACTGTGATCTTCAGAGAAAAGAAAAGTGTGCTACAGGACAGAGACGGTACCGAATTCCACATTCACGAACACAACAGACTTTACTACTTAGAGACTGTACATGGTGAGTGTGATGATAAATGCAATGGGTGTTATGACATACACACATGGCACGAGATTTTAGGCCATTGCAATTATGATGATGTGCAAAAATGGCAGTATGTGGTTAATGGCATGACAATTAAGGGGAAGGTACAGTAGATAAGTCTGTCTTATGTGATGTGTGCACTCAGGGGAAATTCGTTCAGACTAGAAGCAGAGAGCCTGATGCAAGAGCCAAAGCAGCTCTGCAGTTAGTACACACCGATCTAGCTGGGCCTATAGACCCACAGTCCAGAGATGGGTATAGATGGGTAGTATCGTTCACTGATGATTATTCCAGTGCCGTTTTTGTGCACTTTCTAAAACATAAGAGTGACACAGTACAAGCAACTGAAAAATGTCTAGCTGACACAGCCCCATACGGGAAAGTTAAATGTATCAGGTCAGACAATGGTACAGAGTTTATGGGAAGAAATTACCAGGCACTACTCAGCAGAAAAGAGATTAGGCACGAGACTTCGGCACCATATTCCCCACACCAGAATGGTACCGCCGAGCGGAATTGGAGAACCTTGTTTGACATGTCCAGGTGTATGCTTATTGAGAGTGGGCTACCTAAGGTGTTATGGACCTATTCAGTACTACAGACTGCAGCTATAGTGAGGAACAGGTGCTATAACAATCGCACAAAGCAGACGCCTTACTTCATGCTCACAGGAAAGCAGCCTAATGTTTCTAGGATGCAGAAGTTTGGGTCAGCATGTTACGCTTACAAGCAAGACAAGAGCAAGCTTGACTCAAGATGTGAGAAAGGGATCTTTGTTGGATACGACAAAAATAGTCCAGCTTACATGGTTTCTGCTACATCCTGGAAGCAGAAAAGTGCAGAAGCACAGATTAGTGAAGTTTGTTTCTAAGACGAGAGCAGAACAACAGACACAGACTGACATGACACCTGATGTAGCGGCCATATGCCTTGACTGTTCCGTATGTGAGTCTGTGTGGGGTTTTGATATCCACCCGCGGTGTGTGGGTCACGTGAGTGCAGGGTGTGGGAACCAATTAGCCAATATAGGCACCTGGGCACTGGTATTGCAGTATTGGAGAGGGGCTCAGTAGGGAGAGCACACTTTTCGTTGACCATATCAGTTTTTGTATCATTTAATTTCTCGTCTTACTGGCACTAGCACTGGCACTGCACGGATACTTTGGATTACATTGGATTGCATTTTAAACATGAATTTTTGGATGTTTTTAAACTTTGCTAATAAACGACAGAACAACTCTGAACAAGACTGTTTGCGCGTCAGCGTTGCTCCCTCCCTGTGCTCCTCGGTGGCCCAAGTAGCCTAGCCACCGCAACACCTGATGACAATGACGATGACGTTACTCAGGGAAGAGTTATGAGGGCCAGGCAGGATAGTGATGCTAGCAGAGCTTGAAACAGGTGACCAGTAGCAGAGCTTGAAACAGGTGACCAGTAGCAGAGCTTGAGACAGGTGACCAGTAGCAGAGCTTGAGACAGGTGACCAGTAGCAGAGCTTGAAACAGGTGACCAGTAGCAGAGCTTGAAACAGGTGACCAGTAGCAGAGCTTGAGACAGGTGACCAGCAGCAGAGCTTGAGACAGGTGACCAGTAGCAGAGCTTGAAACAGGTGACCAGTAGCAGAGCTTGAGACAGGTGACCAGTAGCAGAGCTTGAGACAGGTGACCAGTAGCAGAGCTTGAAACAGGTGACCAGTAGCAGAGCTTGAGACAGGTGACCAGTAGCAGAGCTTGAGACAGGTGACCAGTAGCAGAGCTTGAGACAGGTGACCAGTAGCAGAGCTTGAGACAGGTGACCAGCAGCAGAGCTTGAGACAGGTGACCAGTAGCAGAGCTTGAGACAGGTGACCAGTAGCAGAGCTTGAGACAGGTGACCAGTAGCAGAGCTTGAGACAGGTGACCAGCAGCAGAGCTTGAAACAGGTGACCAGTAGCAGAGCTTGAGACAGGTGACCAGTTGCAGGATAGTCAGAGTGACCAGTTGCAGGATAGTCAGAGTGACCAGATGCAGGATAGTCAGAGTGACCAGATGCAGGATAGTCAGAGTGACCATGCAGGAGACTAAGCGATACCCTCCTAGAGAGAGGAAGAAACCAAGCTATCTGACCGAATATGTTACTGATGGTAAGAAAGATCAAGCTCTGGTCAACATAGATTACTGTTACAGACTGATGTGCAATGTACCCCTAACATTCAGGGAAGCAGTAGCCTCAACTGAATCACAAAAATGGGTTAGTGCGATGGATGAAGAAATGCAATCACTGAGAGAGAATGACACGTTTACTTTGACCAGTTTACCTGAGGGAAAGACTGCAGTGGGGGGTAGATGGGTGTTTGCAATGAAGAGTGATTGTGATGGTTCAGACAGATACAAGGCACGCTACGTAGCCAAAGGATACAGTCAAAAGAGTCGTATAGACTATGAGGAGACTTTTTCTCCTACTGCCAACTTAACTAGCATCAGGGTGTTGATGCAAAAAGCAGCTCAGGATAATTTGATTCTGCATCAGATGGACGTCAAAACGGCCTATCTGCATGCACCAATAGATTGCGAGATATGGAGCAGCCTGAAGGATATGAGACTAAAACAAACAGAAATGAAAAGTTGGTGTACAAACTGAAAAAGTCACTATATGGATTAAAGCAGTCTGGCAGGAATTGGAATAAGATGTTTCATGAATACCTGATTGCAAATGACTTCAAATTGAATGAAGCTGATCATTGTGTTTACACAAGGGAAACCAGTGATGAAAAGGTGATCATGATAATATGGGTGGATGATGTGATCATTGCTGCCAGTGACAAAAATGCTCTAAAGATGGTGAAAGAGATGCTCCAGTGTTTCCCACAGAATTGAATTCTATTTGTGGTGGTGGTGTGTGTGTGTAAGGGGGGTGACGTGCGCAACATTATGATGCAAACTGGATTTAATCACGATTTAGCCAGTTGTCTTCTATACAAACAACAATCCTTGCTGGATTTTTTTTTTAATGTATTCTTCAAACGTGCATGCAGGTTTGTTGAGGGACAGAGAGGCTGCACAAAGGTATGCAGCATAGCTCGGAAATGAAAAGATTTAATTCAGTTTTAGTACAACATATAAAAATCATTGTGTGGTGGTCAGTGTTGATATTGTGGTGGGCCGCCACAAATAAGTCAATGTATGGGAAACACTGTGCTCGCATCTAAATTCAAAATGAAAGATTTGGGTCAACTGAAATATTTTCTTGGGATTAATTTCGACCAGTGTGATGGATGTGTTAAAATGTCACAGAAGAAGTGTGTGGAAAAATTACTTGAGAGGTTTAACATGCAAGATTGTAAGCCTAGGGCCACACCCTGTGAACAAAAGCTGAATTACACTGAGGATGCAGAGAAAATGAGTGATGTTAAGAAATACAGAGAAGTGGTGGGTAGTTTAATTTATCTTACTACATGCACTAGGCCAGACCTCAGCTTCACAGTTAGCAAACTGTCACAATATTTAGCAGAGCCAACAGAACAGCAATGGGCTACTGCAAAACATGTTATGAGATATCTTAAGGGCACTAGTGGGAAAGAATTGTGTTACAGAAAATGTGACAATACTGATTTGTGGTTACAAGCATACAGTGATGCAGATTGGGCAGGTGACAAGACAGACAGGAGAAGCACTACAGGCTATTGTGTGAGTCTTAATAAGGATGGACCTCTGGTCTCATGGAAAACCAAAAAGCAGCCCACTGTTGCATTATCTACCTGTGAAGCAGAATACATGGCATTAGCTGCAACTATACAGGAGAGTATGCATCTTGTACAACTGCTGGAAGGCATTGATGGATGTCAGTGTGTGCCACCAAAAGTGTACGAGGACAACCAGGGCACTATTGCTTTAGCCAAGAATTCTGTCAATAGACAGAGGTGCAAACACGTTGACATAAAATATCATTTTGTGAGGTCAGCTGTGAATGATGGAAAAGTGAGTCTGGAATATTGCCCAACTGAGGAGATGATTGCAGATGCAATGACAAAGCCTGTAACAAAGCAAAAGTTGATGAAGTTTGGTATATATGTTTGAAGAATAAATGTATTGTTTAGTCTAGACAGCACACAGTTGAAATGAATGAAATGAAAAAGCTAACAATGTGAGTGCAAGTGGGGGTGTTGACATAGAATTATACCCTCAATTGTACCGTAATACACCTTTTATTTTATGGTTATAAATGCTGGTTGTTAAGAACCAATAATATGCTTTAATAAGGGCACGTGATGTGCGAGTATAAAAGTGTGTGTGCAACAATAAACTTTCTCTTTGGCTGAACTCTCCACAAGTTGTGTGTGAAGCGTAGCCTAGTTCCTCTGTCAAGTCGATATAGGATAGTCTTTCTGAGTACGTCTCCCTCGTATTAACTCTGGTAACAGACATGTTTGTACACGTTTCTAAGGCAGAAATGTCAGACACGTTGTCTCAACAAGTAGCAAGGGGAGTGGAGGCGTAGAAGAACGCAGAGTTGGAAAAATTCTTAGAACCGGTTTATGAGGCACGAAAATATGCATTTGGGCTCCTCTGTTGTTATGCGCTACCTGTCCTTGGATTGGGGGGTGGAGTGGAGTGGACGTGATCAGGCCTATCCTATGTAGCAGATCTATTGGGCAGACGCTTCTGTTCAAAGTAACATATAATAGGCCTATAATTCATATTTATAATGTTGTAACAACTCGTGGCGTCAAGGCTCAAATCAGCACGTTTATTGGGTCAGGAGCGGGGAACACGGACAGATCAAAAACATCTTTAAAGAACACACAGTAGTCACTAAGACATGCATAATAGATGAGCGGGGTCACATACAACGCACAGGAATAAACACACAAGGAAAGACTAGCCTACACATGCATACACCACAAGGTAAAGGCAAATAACCTGCAACTAGGACTAGGCTAAAACCGACATTATAGCCTACATTCCAACATATAGGCGTACACATATGGGAGTCCAATACACGCACCGACGTCATGAAATGTATTGCAGTTTAAACTGTTGCTTTAGCCTCCAAAACAGCCTATAAATGCATGATGTCGATTGTCCTTTCAGTGACATTTCCACTCTTTCTTCGAAGGGTGAACAACTTTAATCCCATTCCCGATGCAGCACACCTGGACATAGGCTAAATACATAGGCCTATCGATCAAAATGAGAAGTTTGGAATGTTAAGGCGATTATTGTGCAGATCAATCTCCTTCAACATCTGGATCTTGCTCTCTTTAATGAACATATAGGCTAGTAGGCTAATAATCCATTCGGTCAGTGGAAAACATGTTGCTGACAGCATGCAGTAGTGAATGTTCGGTGCGTGGTCTTGCGCGCCTGGGTTTTAATTTTTGACTTGACATAAAAGGGATAAAGACTAATTGAAATGTACAATGTTTAATTATATACCTTAGTTGTATATTGGATTATGTTTTCCAATTTTTTTTCAATAGCCTACTTGAGTTTTATTTTTCTCTGGGTAGTAGACTGTTTTAGGTAAAGGTCTTAATCCGTTTTTTGATAACTGTTTCAACCTTGAAAATCAAATGCACAGCCTACACGGACCACCCATCTCTCTTAATCAGGCCATTTCAGAAGCAAAATAAACATAGATTGTAGGACATAAGTCTACTCACCACAAAATAGGTTATTCCAAAATATCAGTGTTTTAAGTCCAACAACGACTGTCCATTTCGTCCGTCGAACAAAATCTCTAAAATTGTGTTAACTTTGCCAGCTTTCACTTCCGTCATCGGGGTGTAACCCCGCGTAGGCTACACAGTAGGTGCGTTGGCGATGAGCTGCGGCTGACTTTTAGGCTGGCTTCATACGTCAACGAGAGCTTGAGAGTAGTGGGTGGGGCAACTAGCACACGTAGCTGATCCCGGACACTCCACCTGAGATGCCATGTGACTGAATTCACTCGCGGGAGACCTCGCTGGAGGAGACCTCGCGGGAGATATTGCGGGATTTTGTATTAAATAGGCCTACAGTAAAACTTGTATTCTTACTCATTAAAATGAGCATGGTGACTGACGAAATAAATTGATATGATGTGTTTAAATAAACCATTGTTGTCATACAGTTATAGGCCTGCATTGTAGCACATTAATTAAATATCAAGTGTTTTCCGTATGTATCTATTTAACCAACAGCATAAAATAGCAGAATATCCTCACGTTTCCAGTAGGCTAGCCTACCGCTGTTCCAGAAATCACAAATAAGAAGGTATCCCTTCGATTTCTGTTCATTTTAGCAGATTCTAACGTAAGGAGCAAATATTCTAGAACAGAGCAAGATGGATCACAGGGATAAGCTCCAGCGTCGTCCAAGACGCATGGTTACAGCAGAGAGGGTTAAAGCGGAAGGATCTTTGGTTACAGTGCTGTTGAACTGATCCGTCTTGATCCGCTCTAGAGTCTTTGGTAAGGAGGCAGAATGAGACACCTGTCATACTTGGCATGGGGAGATTCCTTCCAAACGGCCCTATCACAAATTTGAACTGACGTCATTGGGGTGGGTTTCAGCCAGCGCAGTTGCTTAGAAGACAACTGCGCTGGCTTAAGCTAGACGCAGACGCCCGCGATATTTTAAGGACATGTGACATGATGTCACGGTGGTAACTCCCACCGCGACTGCAAGAAGTCGGACATGATTTCTAACCAGTTTGCATTTCGTTTGTCCCAGTATGCACTGTGTTTAACCCAGCATGCATCACATCAAGTCAGATCTGCGCTGAATCTAGGTGCGTTTGACTTGACGAAAATCTGCGCAGATCTGACTTGATGTGATGCATGCTGGGTTAAACAGAGTGTCTATGCTTGTGTGTGTGTGTGTGTGTGTGTGTGTACCTGCATTTTCATCTGCATGTTTCCAAGAAGTTTTCATGGCACTGAAAACAAAGACAACGAGGACTGTTACTGAACGAGACCCCATGGATTGTGCGACGAGGCGGTGGGAGTGCTGTGGGCAGCAGATCACCATGGCGTCCGTCTCTATGACCTCGTGCAGGAAGGCTCTGGAGCTGACCAGGAGCCAGACGGCGTCCGGCGTGTGTGTGTCAGTGTGTGTTCCGGGCCCACACGCGCTCCTGACCGCCGTGTGCACGGACCTGCCCTTCTCCCAGAAGTGTGTCAGTGTGTAGTCTAGTTAGCTGTAGTGGGTGTACTGTGGACCTGCCCTTCTCCCAGAAGTGTGTCAGTGTGTAGTCTAGCTAGCGTCGGGCGTGTCAGTGTCAGTGCGTTCCTATAACGGCCGTGTGCACGGACCTGCCCTTCTCCCAGAAGTGTGTCAGTGTGTAGTCTAGTTAGTGTGTCAGTGTGTAGTCTAGTCAGTGGTGGACGAAGTACATTGATTATGTACTTAAGTGAAAGTATAGATACCTTGTGTCAAATATTACTTGAGTAAAAGTGAAAGTACCCACTTTGAATTTTCACTTAAGTAGAAGTATAAAAGTATTTGCCTTCACATGTACTTAAGTATTACAAGTAAAAGTACTTCAATGAATTATGGTTCTAATGGCTTAATTACAGTGCATGAAAATGCACTGTACTGTTCTTCCTAGACTTCTTATTATTATTATTCCGCTTACCACTTTTTCTGACCGCAATTTCTCTTCAACCGTTTAACTTAGAAACTTCATTCAAACGTTGTAACGTAGGTATTCTAATGGATCGGGTTGCTATGACTTTTCAACTTTGTAACTTTTATACTTTTTGAACTATTAAATAAAAACTATTAAAATTTCCCCATAGACTTAACATTGGCCTCTATGACGTCACAATCGGGTCGTTGAGCAATTAGAATCTTATGCCAGGTGGCCAGCCCCACCTGCAGCAGCCCTCTCTCTCTCAGGCTTTAAGCATACAATCTCTCTGTGAAGACTACATATCCTGTTAACTGTTTCCTCTGTCCACAACTGTTTCAAAATAAAAGTCCTCACTGCAATAATACACTATTAAATCATTTAACCACTAAAACTACTCAACTATTTAACTGTTCAACCATTCCAACTGTCAGTTATCATCAACTATGCCTCCAGTCAACTAAATGAATCCTCCATGTACCTAGCAACCAACATAGCAACCATTAAAATTAAGCATTTTTGACAGTTTCCATAGCAACCAACATGATTATACTACAGTAACTTCTTTATTCTTGATAGTGGGCACCATGGATACCCTAGCAACTACTGTTTCAAAATAAAAGTCCTCACTAGCAAGTTAGCATTGTTAGCATGGTTAGCACAGTTAGCATTGTTAGCATAGTTAGCATTTTTAGCATAACTGCTAAAAATGATTAGCTAAGTTAGCTTATCAACCTGGTTAGCATTGTTAGCACAGTTAGCATTGTTAGCATAGTTAGCATTTTTAACATAACTGCTAAAAATGATTAGCTAAGTTAGCTAATCAACCTGGTTAGCATTGTTAGCATAGTTAGCATTTTTAGCACAACTGCTAAAATGATTAGCTAAGTTAGCTAATCAACGTGGTTAGCATTGTTAACATAGTTAGCAATGTTAGCATTTTTTAGCATTACTGCTAGAAATCATCAGCTAAGTTAACTTATCAACCTGGTTAGCATTGTTAGCATAGTTATCATTTTAGAATACCTGTTAGAAATTATTAGTTAAGTTAGAACAGGAATTTTTAAGCTTTAAAATGTCTACCTTAACACTATCAACTCTCTTTAAACTATGCAACCACCATGTTTACCCTAGCTACACCTTAGTAGCCATATCTACATTTTTTTGCATTTTCATGCACTGGTAATTCCTTGGAATTGCATTTCTAGTTATAATTACAGTGCATGAAAATGCACTGTACTGTTCTTCCAAGGCTTCTTCTTCTTATTATTATTATTCCGCTGATCAAATTCATTTTTTCTATTCAGCTTGAACCGTTTAACTTAGAAACTTCATTCAAACGTCGCAACGTAGGTCTTAAATAGGGGAATGCTGCTAAGTATTTTTCAACTTTGCAACTTTTATACTTTTTAAACTATAAATTAAAAACTATTACAAATTTCCCCATAGACTTAACATTGGCCTCTATGACATCACAATCGGATCATTAAGCAATTAGAATCTTATGCCAGGTGGCCAGCCCCACCTGCAGCAGCTCTCTCTCTCTCTCAGGCTACATACGCTGGCTCTCTTAAGACTAGCCAGTTAAATTGATTACACCTGTATCTGTATCCACTACTCTCAGTAGAGAGCTGTGTCTCTCCAGTCTACAAGAATATAAGGCACATTCCATCCAACTTTCTATCCATTCATCTTCTTCAGACCATTCACTCATCCACCCATTAAACTGTCTATCAACATCTATTAAACAATCTGCCTATCAACATCCATTAAACTCTCTGTCTATCAACATTAATTAGACTATCTACATTCAACTTTTAAATGATTTACTCTGTCTCAGGCTTTAAGCACACTCTCTCTTAAGACTAGCCAGTTAAATTGATTACACCTGTATCAACTACTCTCAGAGAGCTGTATCAGTGTCTCTCTTAACAAGAATATAAGGCACATTCCATCCAACCTTCTATCCATTCATCTTCTTCAGACCATTCACTCATCCACCCATTAAACTGTCAATCAATATCTATTAAACAATCTGCCTATCAACATCCATTAAACATTCTGTCTATCAACATTAATTAGACTATCTACATACAACTTTCAAAGTATTTACTGTGGGTGCCTCTCAAGCAGCGTTTATATGTCCTCCCTCGCTCCTCGATCCTCGATGATCTACATAAAGAAAGATAGAAGAAGGGCTAGACTATCCCATTGTTGCCGCTCCATCATTCTTTATGTAGATCAGTGAGGATCGAGGAGCGAGAGAGGACGCGTAAACGCTATATGAGAGGCACCTTCTGTCTCAGGCTTTAAGCATACAATCTTATTTAGACTACAGATTCTGTTTCACTACTTCCTCTGTCCACAACTGTTTCAAAATAAAGGTCCTCACTGCAATAATACACTATTAAATCATTTAACCATTGTAACTACTCAACTATTTAACTGTTCAACCATTCCAACTGTCAGTTATCAACTATGCCTCCAGTCAACTACACGAAACCTCCATGTACCTAGCAATCAACATACCAACCATTAAAATTAAGCGTTTATGACCGTTTCCATAGCAACCAACATGATTATGCTGCAGTAACTTCTTGCTTCCTGATAGTGGCCACCATGGATACCCTAGCAACAAATGTTTCAAAATAAAAGTCCTCACTAGCAAGTTAGCTGGTTAGCATGGTTAGCATAGTTAACATTGTTAGCATAGTTAGCATTTTTAGCATAACTGCAAAAAACATCTAACTAAGTTAGCTAATCAACCTGGTTAGCATTGTTAGCAATTTTAGCATTGTTAGCATTTTTAGCATTATTGCTAGAAATCATCAGTCAAGTTAGCTAATCAACCTGGTTAGCATTGTTAGTTTAAGTTAGCATTGTTACCATAGTTAGCATTGCTAGCATAGTTAGCATTTTTAGCATAACTGCTAGAAATCATTAGCTAAGTTAGCTAATCAACCTGGTTAACACTGTGAGCATAGTTAGCATAGTTAACCTTTTTACCATTACTGCATGAAATCAGTAGCTAAGTTAACCAATCAACCTGGTTATCATTGTTACCATAGTTAACATTTTAACATGAATAGAAATCAGCAAATCAAAATGTTTCAGCTTTAAACTGTCTACCTTCACACTATCAACTCTCTGTAAACTATGCAACCACCATATTTACCCTAGCTACACCTTGGTAACCATATCTACATTATCTATCTATTTTTGCATTTCATGCACTGGTAATTCCTTGGAATTGCATTTCTAGTTATAATTGATCCTTTTCACATCAAAGCTCCTGCTAAAACAGCTTATATAAGGTGAAATACTAATGCCACTCCTCAAATAGTTTCTTACATTTGTCTATTTGCTTAGAAGCTATCTACAGTGGGGAGAACATGTATTTGATACCATGCTAAAGTTGCCTAAAAAGAGAAATATAAAATCATCATTTGACAATTGATCTTAATGCCTTAATAAAAAAAAAATAGTAAAAATCAAACTGCAAACAAACAGATTGCCATGGTGCTTTTTCCAGTAGGCCTATTAGCCTGTTTGATTCTCATTGAGCTCAATGCAAATCAAACAGGCTAATAGGCCTATACTGGAAAAAGCACCATGCCAATCTCTAGCTGTGGTGAAGGGTATGATGACGTGGGGCTATCCTGGATCCATGAAATAGCTGTCCTTTAAAAATAAAAATCTACCTGCCCCTGTGTTAAATTCCCATAGGGTTACATAGGGGGTCAAATACTTCCTTCCCCCTAGCATTTATTAAGAACATTTATTTATTTACGATACATTATTCAATCACAAAGAGAATTTTTGTGATTGAAAAAATAATGACAAAGTAATTTTGTTGTAGAAAATAAATTTGTTAAGAACTATGATGCTGTTTGATTAATTTATAAATGGTACACTGTCACTTTAAGACTCTTGCCGGCTCCACTCAGTGGCTGCCCTTTATAAAGCGGAGATTTCAGTTATCAATGCACTCTCTTCCTTTCATGCATGCTCACACGTTCCCTATTACGTTATGAGTAACGTTATGAGTAACAAACATGCACATTAGATTTGCTGCAATAGAGATTTCAAAGAGTAGGCTTTCATCTCTATGTAACATTGATATTGACATTGTAAATGTACACGTTCTCTAAGAAGAGTGTTAGTTTGCAGGAATGTTAACCACAATGTCGTTGCTGGAAAAAAAAAATAGCGAAAAGCCAATGATAGCCTAAGTGCGTGGCGGGCCAGATCTAAACTAATGCATGCTCGGTGGGCCGCACTGAAGTGCGTGCAGGACGCAGTTTGGACACGTGATTCGTTTTGCCAAAATGGAACGAGAGGGTTTTCATAAACGTAACGGAGTAAAAGTACGAGTTTTCACTTAAAAATGTAGTGAAGTCAAAGTACAAAGTCTCACCAAATATAAATACTTAAGTAAAGTACAGATACATCAATATGCTACTTAAGTATTGTAACGAATTACATGTACTTCGTTACTGTCCACCACTGAGTCTAGTTAGTGTGTCAGTGTGTAGTCTAGTTAGTGTGTCAGTGTGTAGTCTAGTTAGTGTGTGAGTGTGTAGTCTAGTTAGCGTGTCAGTGTGTAGTCTAGCTAGCGTCGGGCGTGTCAGTGTCAGTGCGTTCCTATAACGGCCGTGTGCACGGACCTGCCCTTCTCCCAGAAGTGTGTCAGTGTGTAGTCTAGTTAGCTGTAGTGGGTATACTGTGGACCTGCCCTTCTCCCAGAAGTGTGTGAGTGTGTAGTCTAGTTAGTGTGTGAGTGTGTAGTCTAGTTAGCGTGTCAGTGTGTAGTCTAGCTAGCGTCGGGCGTGTCAGTGTCAGTGCGTTCCTATAACGGCCGTGTGCAGGGACCTGCCCTTCTCCCAGAAGTGGCGGAGAGAGATCCAAGAGCAGCTGGAGCTGGAGCAGTGGGCGGCTGCTGCAGGGGCGTCTGGCAGCACAACATGGTGCTGTTTTACTCCTCAGCAGGATGGACCCCGGATCAACACATTGAGAGCCAATAAGGCACTGGGGCCCCTGCACTGGCTCTTGGAGAAGAGTGGCAACAGACATGTGGACATGGAGAGGGAGAGCAGCTGGACCGAGCTGCTGAGGAAGGTGCAGGAGGTGCTGAGGAGGTGCTGATGAAGGTCCAGGAGGAGGTGCTGATGAAGGTGCAGGAGGTGCTGATGAAGGTGCAGGAGGTGCTGATGAAGGTGCAGGAGGAGGTGCTGAGCAGGTGCTGATGAGGTGCTGATGAAGGTCCAGGAGGAGGTGCTGAGGAGGTGCTGATGAGGTGCTGATGAAGGTCCAGGAGGAGGTGCTGATGAAGGTGCAGGAGGTGCTGAGCAGGTGCTGATGAAGGTGCAGGAGGTGCTGAGGAGGTGCTGATGAGGTGCTGATGAAGGTCCAGGAGGAGGTGCTGATGAAGGTGCAGGAGGTGCTGCTGAGGAGGTGCTGATGAAGGTGCAGGAGGTGCTGATGAAGGTCCAGGAGGTGCTGAGGAGGTGCTCTTTATGGGAGGAAGGTGCAGGAGGTGCTGATGAAGGTGCAGGAGGAGCTGCTGAGGAGGTGCTGATGAAGGTCCAGGAGGAGCTGCTGAGCAGGTGCTGAGGAAGGTCCAGGAGGTGCTGAGGAGGTGCTGAGGAGGTGCTGATGAAGGTCCAGGAGGAGGTGCTGATGAAGGTGCAGGAGGTGCTGAGCAGGTGCTGATGAAGGTGCAGGAGGTGCTGAGCAGGTGCTGATGAAGGTGCAGGAGGTGCTGATGAAGGTGCAGGAGGAGCTGCTGAGGAGGTGCTGATGAAGGTGCAGGAGGTGCTGAGCAGGTGCTGAGGAAGGTCCAGGAGGTGCTGAGGAGGTGCTGATGAAGGTCCAGGAGGAGGTGCTGATGAAGGTCCAGGAGGTGCTGAGGAGGTGCTGATGAAGGTCCAGGAGGAGGTGCTGATGAAGGTGCAGGAGGTGCTGAGGAGGTGCTGATGAAGGTGCAGGAGGAGCTGCTGAGGAGGTGCTGAGGAAGGTCCAGGACCAGTGCTGGACCGAGCTGCTCTTTATGGGAGGGGAGTGGGAGGAGATGACCGGGCTGACATGGAGCTGCCCAAGAGCGTGGACACTCCACCACAGAGTGAGCAGGGCGTGGACACTCCAGCACAGAGTGAGCAGCACAGAGTGAGCAGGGCGTGGACACTCCAGCACAGAGTGAGCAGGGCGTGGACACTCCAGCACAGAGTGAGCAGGGCGTTGACACTCCAGCACAGAGTGAGCAGGGCGTGGACACTCCAGCACAGAGTGAGCAGGGAATGGACACAGAGTATTTGAACAGAGTCACTGGTCATTCACCAGAAACCCCAAATCACCTGTGCCCTTCATGTGTGTGTGACAGGAGGGAGACATGTTTTATGTGTGTGCGTGTGTGTGTGTGTGTGTGTGTGTGTGTGTGTGTGACCAGAGGGAGACATGTTTTAAGTGTGTGCGTGTGTGTGTGTCTTTATGTCATTGGATGTTCATTCACTAAGCCTTGGCAGGGACGTTTTTGTTGGTTACACACACAGTGTATATTATAGGCGACCTGACACTGTATCTCTCTCTCCTCACCTTCCTCTCCCCTCTTCTTCTGCAGGCGCAGTGAAGCCCCGTCTCTCTGTTCGGCGAACGTCACCACCCTCCTCCTCCTCCCCTCGGACTCTGCCCTTCTCTCTCCAGCATCTCCACCCCCCTGCCCAGAACCTGGAGCCAAGCAGTTTAGTTTTGCTTTACTCCTTTTATGTCTGAGGGAATGAAAGAAAATCCTCCTTCACATTGTCCTTTTTTGGAAGTGAGCATTGACTTGGTGTACACTTCTATATTAGTCTAAAACATTGGTGTGTGTGAGGGACTGTAACTGTACGATGTGACTGACTGATTAAACTGAGTGTGTGCTTGCATGTACACAACGTTGAAGAGCAAAACAATGTTGTACACTGTACACACTACACAAGTGTGTGTGTGTGTGTGTGTGTGTGTGTGTGTCTGTAATTTTGCTTGCTAAAAATGTCCTGTTTGATTGTGTGTGTGTGCATAATGTTGCATGCACAGGATGGTCTAAGGTGTGTGTGTGTGTGTGTGTGTGTGTGATGGTACGTAAAAGAAGCCCTTCTGTCCTGCAGTGTCGATTCCCTCCTTTCTTTACAAGCGGATGTCTCATTTGACCTTTTTATGTTTTTGCCCCTTTTTCCCCCTTGAGTTCCAAGAAGTCATGCTGTTATATAAATATATATATATATATATATATATATATATATATATTGTACGCTTGTTTTTTTACTTTTTACTGCTTGTTTTTAAGAACTTCACAATAGAAGAGGATATACAGACTTCTCATCAGACAGATTTGTACATTGGGCTCTGTGTGTGTGTTCTTGAATAGATTTAAAGTACTCAACTGCCAGTTTAATATTCATTAAAGGGAAACTATGCAGGTTTGGCTATTTCATCAACCTTTTCGTTTTCACTCGTTTTACGCTTGCAGATTTCTCTGCAAAGCTTTCCCCTACAGCTTTAGTGTGTATATTTAACAAAACTCCTCAATCGGTCAGTCTGCCTTTTCACGAGCATGATGGCGAGGCTGGAGAGTTTCTGTCCCGGTGGCACAAACTTACATGCGTTGTTTTCCCGCTCAGAGGCGCTAGGGGAAAGCGAGACCGCAGTCATTCGACCCAAAATAGTTCAGGCAAATCAAGCTAAAGAAAACGTGCATAGTTCACCTTTAAACACTGGTGAGCATTACACTGCTGGTCGAGCTGAATCCCATTTCAAGTCATTCTGAACAGATCTCTGAATCTCTATGGCAAGTTGCATTGTAAGTTGGCTCTGGAGTAGCAAAGACCAAAGTGTGCCGTCTTCACCTACTGAAGATCACAGTTTTGTCCTCTGCCTTCGAGTGGATACTGTGAAGTGCAAAACGTCTGCATTTCCAGTTTCTTCATCCCTGCAAGAATTTAACAGGTGCGATGATTCAAGATCCCCATGTTATTTTCCCATAGAAAAAATCTCAAGATACCGGATCTCCTTATTTGGGCGGAGATGGTAGCTTTTTTGTAGGTGAACTTCAGAGGTCTATTGGGGGCTGAGGGCACGTGAACAGTTAGAGCCTCTCCCTCCTATACACTGCTAACATAACTATAGCAACCTACAGTACTGTATACTGTGGTGCCTTGTGGCCTCTTGGAGTCTTCTGTCTGTCCTGTTCTACCCCGTCTCTCTTTCTTCAGCGTCACTGGACTCAACTGGACTCTGAACTCATTCTGCTTCTGCAGGTGATCCTCATCATTACACCATTAGACTCTCATTCAGTCTCCCATTATCAGTTGGGCTGAACTCCGACTCCTTCTACTCTGCACACACCAGCCAGTGCAGCTACTCGCCACTGCCATCTAGTGTTGAGACTGAAAATGGCATCTCATATGTTTAAGGGGAGATGAGTGTTGTGTGGGTAGATAGCAGCTGTATGAAGAATGAACTGGTTGGTTTAATGACTTCATTATTGAAGACTTAATGGTTTAAGACATGACTCTTGCTTGACTCCTTGCATTTGGCTTGACAATAAACTATCCTTTGGGGTCCATTTAAAAAAAAAAAATTAAAAAAATCTCAGAACTAAGTTAAGCTTCTATGTTTGTCTAAAATGTTTCTCTCTGACCAGCCAGACTCACATTTGCTGCCGCTAGGTGCATCTAGGTTTCTAGGCTACGTTTCTCCTTCACTGCATGGAAAAGATTGGTCTAGACTACTTATTAATTTTAGATTATGTTGATATAACATACATGCATCTTCATCCTTATACTGAAAAAATCTGGATGTTATTTATCATTCGGCCTTGCGGGTCATAACTTGTGCTACTGCAATTTGAAATGGTTCAGTACAGTGAACATCACTGTACCTCAGAGGGAAAAGTCATGTTTTAATTTTCATTGCAAAAGCATTGATTATACTTAAACTGAAAACTGTTTGCATCGCTATTACCTAAAAACTGCAGTTATTGCACTGGAAACTGCATGGAAATAACTTAATAGGTGGCTACAAAGGATTATTACCATAACATTACTGTATATCAAAATACTATAGAAATTACCACCTTAATGAATGCTGTTTGCATTGCTATTACCTAGAAACAGCAGAGTAATTGCACTAGAAACTGCATAGAAATTACTAAGTGGTAACAAGGGATTGTTACCGTGAAATTACATAGAAATTACCATACAATTACCACCTAATTAGCGAGCCGTAATGTAGTGTTACCGAGGTTTCCCCCGCAGACCTGATGGCTTTTCACTTGATGTCTGACATGACTGTTGTGACGTTCCTCTCTATTTCTGGCAGACTGCTACTGCGGAGCCTTGGCTGGCTGTAGACAGCAGGGTGCTTGAATGCTCACTACTTACATTCATGCACACACTCATGTACACCAACGTTTTATGTAAGAAATGTATAGCATGGGTCCCCATCATATAGAAACTGCCGGATGCTAACTGGACATAGAGTTGACGTAATTCACATAATAATAGTAATAATAATTTTGTATTGTTAAATCCTCAAAATATCCAGGTCCACCTAAATGGCAAAGACCCAGATCCCAAATCCCCTTGACTTACTTTTGTGTTATCAATATATTTATTTGTTATAATGTCATATGTGTTTGTCTCCTTTTTATGTGTTCGGTCTATATGCGCCTGGCTAGTAACACTGACAACTTGACAGAGGTTTTCTTGATGCCTTTTGTTAAACTGATGGCTGACACCTGACTGATATATACAAACACAATAAAGCACATAACACCTTTTTGTCAACTTTACACGCTAAATACATACATTTCTCTTTGAAGGCATAGCGATGAATAGCCTAATGTCTCACTGAATCAGTAGAACAGGGCTGGTAATTGTGTGTGATTGTGTGTGATGTGTGTGAATTGTGTGTGATGTAGCAAGAAAGTCACAACTCCATAGTTTTATATTTGCCAATATTTACTCAAGATGTTTTAACATAGAATACAATATAGAAAATACAACTATTTTACATTTGTTTTTCAGGCATTGATGATCAATCAGAGTTTAAACCACAAATCAGTATTTCTCAAAATTCGCATTTCTATTTCTACTCCTCTCTCACCTGTAGGGGGCACATATACAACAAACTGAAGGACAGTCAAAGGAAACACGTGGTTCTCACCTCAAATATCACAAACACTTTCAGAAAAGCTCTATCCCATTGTTTACAATATTTAAAAATATAAAAATGCCAGGGCGCACCTGTTAAGTAACATTTCAGAAACAGTTGGTATTACAGAATGAATTCAGAGTAAACTAGAGCACAATATAATAGAATGGAGTATAATGAAGATGACATTCAACTCTAATTTTATAGTCCACACCAACCAGTGCACTACACAAATGCCCCACTGACAATATTGACTTCTTCCTGCAGGCCAAGGTCTTCAGCTATCTGATTCTTTGAGCAGGGAGAGCATGATGTCACACGCTGTGTCTCCCTTTTTCAGCACCATGTTGATGAGGGAGGTCACCTGGTCCTGCAGCACACTGGTCCTCTGCAGGATTACTTTTTTTTCCAATACTGATCAACACCTGATGGGATTCAAGTCTTGACCGCGGATCTTTCAGCCCTATCACATTGTTTATAATACTGAGTAGGCTACTAATCAGCAGCATTCCAGCAACAGGTTGTGGTTTTCCTAAATGAATTCAGTGAATTAGAGAACAATAATAGAATGGAGATGGATGATGTGCATCAGTGACATGGCTGACATCATGGAGTATAATGATGATGACATGACCATTCAAGTCTTTTCTCATTTAAGAGTCCTCACCAATGCACCACACACATTTTATTTTATATTTCATTTTTTAACTAAATGTGTGTTTCTTTTTTACTTACTCTCTGCATTTTTGCACTTTACTGTGAAGCACTTTGGTGCGGCTCAGCCGTCTGTAAATCGTGCTATAGAAATAAACTTGACTTTGACTTTGACAAATGTCCTACTGACAGTATAGGAAGGTTTCATCCTACAGGCCAAGACATGTAGTTATCTAATTATTTGAGCAGGCAGAGCATGATACCACATGTATTTCAGAAACAGTGGTTTTACAGAATGAATTCAGAGTGAATTAGACAGCAATGTAATAGAATGGAGTACATTCAACTCTTTTCTAATTTCATAGACCTCACCAACCATGCAGTATCGATTTCTTCCTACAGGCCAAGGTCTTCAGAAAGGTAGCCATCTAATTCTTTGAGAAGGCAGAGCATGACACCACAGGCTTTGTCTCCCTTTCTCAGCACCATGTTGATGAGGGAGGTCACCTGGTCCTGCAGCACACTGGTCTTCTGCAGGATGTTTTGTACTTCCGTACTGTGCAACACAGGAGGCTGATGGGATTCAAGTCTTAAAACCAGACATTTCAGTACACCTTCTGATGTCCTCTCGATGATATCAGGCCTAATACAGGACAGTCGATCTAGGAAGAGATAATCAAGGCTTTAAAATCATCTACTGCTGCTATGCTCTACCCAGAACATCAACACAATAAAATAAGGTAAAATAAGTATTTACTGCTATTTCAAATGACTTTTTAGTATTATACACAGACAGTGGTAAAAAAGGTTATGAGTTGAGTGGTGCACCTTGGTGTGACATGGAGGCCATGTTCCCTTCTTCCTCTTTGGCCCTGGCAGCTCTGCTCGTGTGAGCCGCTTCTCTGGGGATCACGCTTCGGGAACGTCCGGATACTGCTGAGGGAATTTCATGACAGGGTGCCACATCTCCAGTTTCACCATATTCAAAACTTTCCAGTGTAGCTTTCCATATGGACTGTCCTTCACTGATCAGCTCCAAATCAAAACAGTCATCTGCTTTATCAACGACCAACCGGAATAAGTCTGGAGGTCTAATGTATTTCAGGGTGATCTCTGATGGGGAACTTTTAGCATGGCTGGCAGATGACTTCAAGCTAAACTTTGTGTGCATCCAAATGGACATATCCGGTCGATGTGTTTTGATCTTCTTAGCATCGTGTGTCTCTCGTAAATCCTCTTCTACCGCCTGAATCATGGATGCATCCCGCGGCACGACATATGTGAGCAGAACCAGGGGTGTCACTCTGGTCCGGTAGATTAATACGTCCAGATGGGCTTTCATTGGAATTCCGATTTTCACCAGGAGTTCAGTCAGTGAGAAGGAGGGCTTGAGGAGCTTTGCATGGAAGCGGGTCAGCTCACATTTCTCTAGAGTTACACTGCTGTCAACTCCATGCAGAACTCTCACAGCGTCTCTAAGAGAGGAATCTGAACCTTCCAGACAGGCAAAATGGGGCAGATGAGCCTCCAACAGTTCACCTGAGAGCACTTTGATGTCCATCAAGGGACCAATTGGTTCATATTGCAGTATGGCAAGCTCTGCTCCGTATACATGGGGGTCACTTAAGTGATACTTTAGAGAGACTTCAACCGCACACACCCAGCGCAAACCAGACGCTGTGCACTCAAAACTTCCTGGTGGAGAGCTGTGTGTATACACTGGCACTCCTGTCTCCATGGAAACAGAGGGTTCCATCAGGATCCAGTGGGAAGTGTCTTCTACATCTTCACAGGATTTGCAGCAGTTTGGTCGTCTGTCATACATACACTGAGTTTCACCAGCCGAAATGTCCAACCTTTAAACGAGTAGATCATCATCATCATCATCATCATCATCATCATCAATACTTATTCAGGAGTCAGGACACAAGAAAACACTCCATAGCACAATACAACCATATAAACTAAAACGCCAGTGGTTTTGAGGTGAACCTGACCGCACTCATTGCAGGATTTACTCATTGTGTTGAAATGATGCTGTTGGGTGATTCATCAGGTGGCTGATGATGGTGTTCCCAACTATACAACAACTGCATTAAATGTTTGCCAAATAAAGAGCTTCCACCGAAAACATCTGCATTCATACCACCCACAATAAAGACAAGTCAATGCATTTAGGTATTTAGATATTCATCGTCAGATCGTCACCAATCACTCATTGAGTTTAAAATAATGACATATTTATCACCACAATTAAACTCAATTCCTATGGCCCAATCACCATCCAGTCTAACCATATTAACCAGCTGATCATATCTGTAATGCCATAGCACTGCAACACCACCAGTTATTTTACCATCCTGGGATCTTTAGTTAGGTCATTTTTACATAGCTTTTGTCCTCAGATAATCCTCTATTAGTAAACAGCCATCAAACTGACTCGATTACAGGCAAATGCTTAAATCCCTCTAAATGAATGACACTTTAAAGTTATGGTGACTGCAAAGAAATTGCATTAGCACAACCACCAGTAAACTATGGCTACATTGGAGTAATGCAGTGCCTGTGATCAAGCACGGATTCATAATGATCATAAAACCTTTTTAAATGAATGTATTCTATAAATCTAAACCTTCTTACTCAGCCATATCTCCAGACAGTCCTCTCACATCTGTCCTCCGGTCAGGATTGTCTACAGAATCCAAATCCTCTTGGTCCAGAACAGTGTTTTCTGAGGAATCTTCCCTGATGACTTCAGACCCACGTGAAACACTTGGCAGCTCTGGATTAAACACTTCAACAACTGTGAAAATAAAAGGCATAAAAAGGCACATCTCAATAAGATATATAAAAGATAAATGGCTGAAATGTGCTCAGTGCTCCACCACCCCCATAACGTCTACACTGACGCTACTTTTGGCAATTTAGACTCGAGAGGCTCAGTCAGCTATTCAGTGATGTTGGAAATGAGAGGTCTGGCCACACCTTTCCCCAACCCCCCAATAGTTTAGTTCATGATGTATCTCTGTGACTGATGAAACAAATCAATGTAAATTTCAATCAGCACTCCCACCGTAACACAGTTCAATCAGCACTCCCACCATAACTCAGTTCAATCAGCACTCCCACCATAACACAGTTCAATCAGCACTCCCACCATAACACAGTTCAATCAGCACTCCCACCATAACACAGTTCAATCAGCACTCACACCATAACACAGTTCAATCAGCACTCCCACCATAACACAGTTCAATCAGCACTCCCACCATAACATACTATGTACTGCGGGTGCTGCAGGGGGCCATGCAGGGGGGGCTTTCTTGTGAGAGTGAAACTTGGCTGAAGCCTGCACTCTCTGGGTGTAAATATAAAATAATAAAGTTGACTGTCATTCTCTTCCTCCATTTTCATTACAGCTTAAGTAATGCTTCCATGGCCTAGTGATGTTCAAAATGAGTCTGATTAGAACAATCAACCGTTGATTTACGGTTATGGTTGAAAATTGATGGTGGATCAACTACTGAAAGAATGACAAAAATGAAAAAATATCATTGAATCAACATTGTATTACGGTTGGGTTGATTAAGTCTATGGACTTATTTGTAACGGTCCAGAACTTTCTGTCAGCCAGCACACCACTCTGACTGCTTCACTTCCAACCTGTTCAGCTTTCCTCTTAGCTTGTGGTAAGTTTTGTGGTAACTTTACTGCTAAATGGTAGCAGTAAAATGTATGCATGGTACAGTATGTGCTGGTGAATCATAACTCATCATAACTCTTTTGCACTAAGCCCAGCGGTAACCACAACAAAAATCTTTAGAACCAAGAGCAGCGTAGCGGTGAGTGAAACTATAGAACTATGCGGCATACTGTATGTGTCATACTACTTACAACTTTTGTACGATTCATGTCTTCCAGTTGCTACTCGGCAGTATGACAGAAAATATACACAGCAGTACTTCAGTGACATCATACAAAACTGCCCATGTTACACCCCTCGGCGTACAGGAGGATTAAAGAAAATCTAACTGTAGGTGAATTTCTTAAATTGCTGTTTGCAGGTGCTTTGTAGTACTGTCTGCTCTGCAAAAAGTTCCATTGTGATGAGTGTTGTCTCTGCTTCTCTCCCACAGTGTCATCTTCACATGGAGCCCTGGTTGCAGCCGTTTGTTTTTATCATTTAAATGTCAAGTTTTGTGTAGACATTAATTAAAGGAGAATTCCGGTGTGAAATTGAGCTTAACTGTACCGAAACATGTTAAGGTGTACTCACACGTGTTTTAGACGCACTTTCACTCACCCCCAGCATTCCGAACTCCTCCGTTTTCAGCCTAGCTTACAGTAGGCTTGAATCTATTAGATTGGGCATTACGTAGCCTATGCAGGTAAATCGCTATTTTTAAACCATTAAAAAGGTTCCAAGTAACTCCACACTGCATTGGTAGACTTCTGAGGGTCCTGACATTTAAAACGATATACTGAGAACTTTGGAAATGCACAGGAAGTTTATTAAAAAAAAGACTGTTTACAAGCAGTGCCTTCATAGAATCTCTTCGCTGGGCGCCATCTTGGAATCAAGTCGCGATAAGCCGACTGACGAGCACGAACGAACAGGAAGGACAGGGGAACATATTGCTAAAGTAATTCCATAGGAAATATATAGTTATACTGTCTACATGAGCATGATGAGTAACAAAGCTCAAAATGTTTGCAATATGTCCCCCTGTCTTTCCTGTTCGTTTGTGCTCGTCAGTCGACTTATCGCGACTTCACCACAAGATGGCGCCCAGCGGAGAGATTCTATGAAGGTACTGCTTGAATAAACAGTCTTTTTTAATACATTTCCTGTGCACTTCCAAAGTTCTAAGTATCTCGTTTTAAATGTCAGGACCCTCAGAAGTCAACCAATGCAGTGTGGAGTTACTTGGAACCTTTTTAATGGTTTAAAAATAGCTATTTAGCTGCATAGGCTACGTAATGCCCAATCTAATAGATTCAAGCCTACTGTAAGCTAGGCTGAAAACGGAGGAGTTCGGAATGCTGGGGGTGAGTGAAAGTGCGTCTAAAACACGTGTGAGTACACCTTAACATGTTTCGGTACAGTTAAGCTCAATTTCACACCGGAATTCTCCTTTAACTAAACCTGAATGTAAAAACCAAACCCTCTAGTCCTATTTTGTTCAGTGATTCATATATTAATTATATTAATATTAATCTAGTATAGCTTTTAGATAATGGTTGAACCATATTGATTCAGTAACATTATTTCAATATAAAATCAACTGAAATTTAAATGTAGATTAGATGATGGCTGAATCACCATTGATTCAATGTCAATATGGTTGATTCAACACAAAACAGAGGGGATACTTTCAATATCATTTCAACGTCAGGCTTCAGCGTAGTTTCAATATTTCTGCCGAACCATATTTCAACGTTGATTCAACTGAATTTTGCTATCTGTGGGAACTGAGATGAAGAGATAATGACAGGACTGGATGACCGTAACTCCCATTGAGAAAAACAACACCCATTGAGTAAAGACAAGCACAGTGGAGACCTGTCCTATACTGTAAGTGTCTTCTATATCACACTTATTTATATGCAGTGTGAACACATGTGTCATGTTGAATACAATGGGATGGATTAATTCACCTCCATATATTTGTATATGTTTACAGTTTGGATGTTTCTTCAGTTCAGAGAGCAGCTGCTGTGCTGAGGGTCCAGGCTGATTCCCCCACAGATAGAGATGTCTGAGCGTTGATGGGTTTGATCTCAGTGCTGATGCTAAAGTTCTGAAACCTTCATCTGTTATACTGCAGTTTGAGAAGCTGTAGGAGGAAGAAGGAAACACATCATTAGATCAGCTGAATGTAAATATAAATCAACTTTCTCAGCCAAGTGTACTTGTGCATACAAGGAATTTAGTCTCTGCATTTATCCCGTCCGTGAATTAGTGAACACACTGAGCACACAGTGAGGTGAAGCACACACTAACTTCACGGAGCAGTGAGCTGCCTTGCTACAGCTGCCCCCTGAAGGACACAGACACCCGTTTTGTGTGTGTGTGTGTGTGTGTGTGTGTGTGTGTGTGTGTGTGTGTGTGTGTGTGTGTGTGTGTGTGTGTGTGTGTGTGTGTGTGTGTGTGTGTGTGTGCGTGTGTTTGTATGCCATGTTCTTGTTAAAAAAGAAAATCCGATAACACATTGGGGCACTGGGAGCACTGGCCATTACTGCAGCTACTCCCTTTCATGTGAATGAATGTTGTGTGGTGTGTGTGAGAGACAGAGAGAGAGATAGAGAGAGAGAGAGAGATCAAGAAAAAGGCAGAGATAAGAGGTGTTTGAAGTAATGTAAAGTAAAGTAATGATTTCATTTGAATGAATACAAATGTGTGTTTTTGAGTAAAGTTTCAATATTCACTGTCAAATTCACTGATAACAACTCAGTATTTGGTCTTGTGATACTCACCCTAGTTTCTCCAGTTTACTGTTGGGATCCTCCAGAAGAGAAGAAAGATGCTTCACTCCTGAGTCTGTTGCTTTACTCCCTCTCAGAAATAGCTCTCTCATGTGTGAGGGGTTTGATCTCAGTGCTGATGCAAGATCTGTGAAACCTTCCTCTCCAATACTGCAGTTGATCAGGCTGCAAAGAGAAGTAGGAGAAATACTTCATCTTAATTTCCATAACAATCAAATAGTACTATGAATAGAACATGGCTGTGTGGACAAATAATATGTGCACTGGGGTGCGGATGAGAGAGGTGGTAGTGCAGTGGTTCAGGAGCTGGGCTAGCGTGCAGTAGCCTGAAAGTTGCTGGGTCAATTCCCGGCTTCCAGCATTGTGCCCTTGAGCAAGACACTTAACCCCAAGTTGCTCCAGTCACTATATGTAATCCGATGTAATATAGTCGACATACTGCATGTAAGTCACTTTGGATGAAAAAAGTGTCTAAATGTAATCTACTGAAATTATTTTTACTCATGACTCAACAGTAACCCTTTATATGTGAATAAGCATGGAGTGTGTGTGTGTGTGTGTGTGTGTGTGTGTGTGTGTGTGTGTGTGTGTGTGTGTGTGTGTGTGTGTGTGTGTGTGTGTGTGAGTGAGTGAGAGAGTGCTGCTGGCCAGTGAATGTTTAGGAAAACCAAGCCATATCATCATACATGGAAAACTGTGTGTGTGTGTGTGTGTGTGTGAGAGAGAGAGGGCGTGAGTGTGAGTGTGACCAGTGAAAGCCATATCATCATACATGTGGGAACAAATGCCCTGAGAACACAACAAGAACATGTTGCAGAGTCTGTCAGAAGCAACAGAGACATTTCCCACGTGTTTGTGTATTTGTATGTGTGTGTGTGCGTATGTGTGTGAGTGTGTGAGTGTGTGAGAGAGAGAGAGTGTGCTGCTGTCCAAAGCAACAGAGACGTTTCCCACGTCCATAATAGTCATCTCCACCATCCTGCCCAGAGCCCACTTCCACCCAGACACCATGAAGAAGGTGAACGCCACCATCTCCCGTGGATGTGCCCTCATGCCAAACGCCCACCTGGCACACCACCCAATGCTCGGCCTACACAGCCTGCATGACCATGTCCACCTCCGCAAAGATGCCATCAGTGTTTTCACGCTGAAACGTTGAAAGATGTTGCTTTTGGTGGAAGTCCAAATAGCAAAGCAACCACAGCCTCCCAACACAGCAGACCATCCCCTCCTGGACTCCATTACAAACATCATCCCACATCCAGGCACCAGGCAAACGACACCCTGCAGCCGTGGACCCTGCGCCTCAACAGCCAACACACGAGAGGCCCGCGACTCAACACTGCACACCCCCGAGGCAACAGCATGCTCCCCAGCCTAGAGAGCCCCGCGACCTGGCACAGACACCCCACACAAAAGAAGCATCCTGAGTAGCAGCAGAGGAATCCCATGCCGCCACAGCAACATCCGGTGAGCCATTCCCAGGAGCAGCTGCACCAACACCCACCAGCACACAGACACCGGGGTAGCCACCCCAGGCCGAGGGTGCCTGCAGCAGGGAGCAGCTCCACCACAGGCAGCCATCATGACCTCCAAACACCCCATGGTAGGCCAGAGCAGCAGGAGCAGCCTACATACGCAACTGTGCTGAGAGGCTCATGCAACACCAGCAGCACTAAACTAGCAGAGATCAGAGATCTGCTGGACATCATATGCACACGGCTTATGGACCAGCCATGAGTCATACCAAAACTATTCATTATAGCTAGTTATGAACAGCAACCATAACAACAACACAATAATAGTCAATATTTTAGCAATATGTGTAGGTAGGTATATCTATCTATCTATCTATCTATCTATCTATCTATCTCTCTATCTATATGTATATATAAAGATACACACATGTATGACAGTATAACTGATAAGGATAGGTTTAACTCATCTTAGAGGTCCATGAAACGTGTTAAAAATGTGTTAAATCATTACTGGTACATTACTTATGTGATGGAATCCTGAAACAATTCCACTGTGGAATATCCAGGGCATTCAAAACACAGATATGATAATCCTCCAAGAAACATGGCGCTAGACTGATGAGGTGACTCTCTGTCCCACAGGATACTGTGAAATAGCCATTTCCTCCAGAAAACACAGAAAAGTCACATGTGGAAGAGATTCAGGAGGCATTATTTAGATTAAATTAGATGTAGCCGAATACATTACTATAATCAAAAAAAGAAGAATCACATATCTGGCTTATAATCAATACAAAAC